>NW_013952405.1:3954514-3969230 GCF_001266775.1 Austrofundulus limnaeus
ATTTATCACAGCTGTGTTGTGTGTTTATTTAAAATGGTTGCGGTTAGCGTTAATATGTCTGCTGTTAGCTTTTAAAATTATCACATTGAGACATAGAGCTGCATTATTTTTTTGAAAGTTCCTGAAGCAGATATTTTCTGAATGACTTGAMAACAGATCCAAAGCTGACAAACTCTTCCCTCCTCACAGAGCTCTGTGGTGTGAATAAACCTTCAGCTACTGCAGCAGTAACATCACATGTGTGACTCTAAAACACAGAAAATCAAACAGCAATCAAGTTCAACCAAACAAAAGAATAAACAAAAAATAACTGACACTTAAATTATTAAACAGTATTTTGAGGATAATGTTAGGATTCTAGAATATCTTACCGATCTTGTATGTTTTTCTTGAGGCTACAGACAGCAATGCTGAGGATGAACAGTCCATAGTGTTTTGTGAAAAGCCAACCCAAAATAACAAACTCAAGGACTTTCATGAACATCTCCTTCAGCCTGGGTGAAAAATAAATGACATTGGTATATAAAGTGGTGTTATTGTCTCTATAGATGGATTATTCTTACCTTTGCCAGTTCTGCAGCAAGGCATAAAAGGACATGATGGGTGTCAGAAGCAGGATGTACAACATTCTCACTAGCAATCCAAACATGCCCATATAGGTTGTCCTATTGCTCAACAGAACTGAAACACACATGTTAACATAGTTTATATAGTGTATTTCATTAATGGCAGCCAACTCATGCAAGATTGAACTTTTAATTTGGCTGATGTCAAACAATGAAACAGTACAACATGGCGCAACATGTTCGATGCCTAAAGGTGCAGAAGGGTTCTGGTGCCCATTATGACCATTGTCCCTTAGTTTGGTCTGTATGACAATTACAATCCTCACAACATGGCAATGGTTCTAACATTGGGCCAATGAGATATCTCTACACCCCACATGTTGGGCAGTGGCACAATATGACCCATGCCTCATGAAAACCATGTCAAGTGTTGGTAAAGCTGTCCAATGCATCTCATCTGTCTGCTGACCTTCTCCTTACTGTTTTGTTCCAGCAACAGCCTGATAACACTTCCATTGCATTTGTGATGCCACTACTTATCGATTTGCAGTTCCTTGRAAATTAAACCATTTTTATTCCCATCACTAGCCTGGTAATGACTAGACCCTGTCCTTCACTTTRCTTCGTACAAGGGTCTGGACTTGCTGCATAGAGAAGCGATTCTTGCAGGAGGTGTGGCCTCTGCTGAAGCATGTATGTGTTGTCGCTGTGAAGGAGGCTAAGCTAAGAAGCTAACCGGAAATCGCGTGTGCTGTAAACAACCCTACTGAGAGGAGAAATATACCGAGCCGAACGAGACGGCTGTAAATCAGAGCTGCTGCTTTGTCAGACAAATTTATTTGAATTTGGAAGCCTTATCAACACAGACTGGCTTCATTCACTTCCTCCATTGCCGTATGTTAAAATAACTAGCAGACACTGCACAAAAAATCGACATCGTTCAAAAATTGACGTTCTGCTCTCTGATTGGCCCGGCTAAAAATCTGCCAGCGAAATCCTTGTCTATGGGAGAAGTTCCAGACGGAGCAGTGAAGGGAAACTAGAATTGAGYGGAGCTGCGTCCAGGCTATCCCATCACTGGTCTTCAGGTGAATTAAATTATATCCCAAAAAAATGCATATTTTGTTTGCACTGCCATACTTTTAATTACAGACTGCAAAAGCCTCCATTTTGTTTCTACATAAATTAAAAGCAGCAATGACCTTTTTAAAATGTGTGTTCGTGTGACAATCCATACCATTCTTTTCATCATCAAAGATGAGAAGAGGATCTTGGGTGTTTTCTGGCACAGTGGAGTTAACTATCAGCCTGGATCTTTTGTCTGGGAAAGATGTCAGAGTGGTGGCCTGTTGTTCCACTTTTATTTCCTCTTCTTCCATTTTGGTGATTTCCAGAAGCATCTGTGCATCAGTTGAGTCACAGCTCTGAAACCCCGGAGTCATCGGGGAAGAAGCAAGATCTAAACATATAAGAAGACATAAAACAAAACTTCACATTTGAGAAAGTGGGCCCATGCTTCAGTGTTTTTAATGCCTCATTTGACCCACCTTTATTCCAAAGAAAAGTAACTGCATCTTCGTAGCCATTGTGGAACGCTTGTTCCAGATCCTACAAAGTGAAAATATAACAACTATAGTGTTATATTTGTACATCATTGTATCATCACTTGCATTAGATTGCTTTTCATTTCAAAACCAGATTTCTGTTATGTTATTATGATGTAAAATGGCTCATCTCAGTATGTGCTTCTCTGTACCATGAGAAAAGCAGGCTGAAAACTTAATTAGTTTTTAAAACTTCACTAAGATAGCTTTTATTTTCTCCCCACATTAACCCATGCATCCATTTTCTTCCACTTATCCAGGACAGGGTCCCGGGGCAGCAGCCTAAGCAGAGAGCCCCAGACTTCTCTCTCCTCAGCTACTTGGGTCAGCTCCTCTGGGGGAATCCCAAGGCCAGGCCAGCCGAGAAGCATAGTCCYTCCTGKGTTTTCCTCTGGGTCTCCTCTCAGTTGTGGTGGCTCGGGCATCTGGTTAGGATGCCACCTGGACATCTCCCTGAGGTGTTCCGGGCATGTCCCACTCGGAGGAGACCACGCATTTACCATGAAACAAAAAGTTGCAAAGTTTGCCTTTGGTTACTTCAAATGTAAGGGGTCAAGGTTAGGTTCTTGGACAGCTGACGAGCAATGATGCCAGGTCCCTCTTGTAAAAGAGATTGATATCTAAAGAAGGTTTTCTTTTTCAGTTTTATTCACAGATTTTCAAGGTCTTTTCTGCGTATCAGTTACTGTCACTCCTACAGCACATCTCACCAATGTCCTGTTGTCCTAATACATGTAATTTACTAGTCTAGCACACCTCTCTGCCACTCCAGATTTTCTCACACAACACCACAACCCATTCTGTACTTCTCTATTTACAGCCTCAAAACTAAAATGGTATATGTGGTGCTCTTTCCTGCCTTGAAACCATACTGCTGCCCCCTGTAAATGCTACAGCTCTGTACACCACATATGTTCTTAAAAAAGAGGCAGCTGCACACTTCTCCTCCAGTCCTCAGGCATTTTCTCATTCTCAAAAATGCAGCTGAATAATACAGACAAAAACTTTCCTGCCATCGCGACTAAACATTTCCACACACTCACTGTAAGGTCCATCTCTTCTTCTAAGCTTTTTGAATCTCATCCTCACTAATCTTTCCTACTTCTTGGTTCACAGTTTCTCTGACTTTGTCTTTCCATTCCGTTCTCTTCATTCATTAGCTCCTCAAAAGTACTCCTTCCACCTTCCCATCACACTCTCCTCCCTTATTACCAATTCTATCTTTAACAATCCTAACTTGCTGTACATCTTTTCCAGCCTGATCTCTCCAGTTCATACAAGTTCTCCTCACCCTACTTGGGTCCAGCCTCTACAGTACAGTATTTCAGCAGATTTTACTTTTTCAGCTATTTCACTTTTTTTAGCCACTTTTTTACCATTGAAAATGAAAGGAGCTGTTTTCATCATCCTTAAAATCCTTTGAAATGTTTCTAAATCTTTACAGATCCTTACACCTTTTGGTCTGGTGCTGCTCTTTTTAAATTCCCTGTCTTAATTTTTTGCTACATTTTTGCTAATTTTAGCTATTTTCTGCAATTCCAGCTAAAATTCAGCTTCTTTCTGCTATTCTTCTGCTTTTTTCCACCTTTTTGTGCTTTTTTCTGCTAATTTGTGCTAACTCTGCTCCTTATAGGGCATTCTGCTATTTTCATCTACCGGTATTTGCTGCAATTTCAGATCATTTTTAGCTGTAATTAGCTAAAGTTAGCTTTTTTAAGCTAAATACACAGTTTTTGTAGCTAATATAACTTTTTTCTGCTAAGTTCTGCAACCTCAAGCTCATTATGCTTCATTATGCTAATTAAAAAATTTCCAGCTCCTTTTGAACTATTTTACTTTAAAATTTGGCTGTTTTAGTAACTACAAATTGACACTTTTTTGTACATTTATGTTTTTTTCTGCCAATTTTACATTTTTTCCACTGTTAGGGTGCTAATTACAATTTGTAGCTGCTACGTTTAGCTTATTTTATGCTAATTTTAGCTTCTTTTTGCTATTCTTTTGCCTTTTTCTACTGTCTGAGCTTTTTTCTGCAAATTTGTGGTATTTATGCRTCTACAGATGCTTTGTTCTCTTTAAGCTATTTTAGCTTTTAGCTGTTTTCTGCTTTTTCAACTATATTTTTGCTTCTTTTTACCTTTTTTCTGCAAACTTAGGCTTTTTTGCTTCTTTCAACTGAAAATTTGAACTTGCAATAACACTTTTGCTATAAAAATTTTTCAGCTCAATTTCAGCAGTGTTCAGCTTACGTTTTCAGCAAGAAGCATTCACACTAGCGTTTTCGCAGGAAATGCAATCTCTCTAGTTAATTTTGTTAGCCTGGAAATTTTTCTTATTTCAAGACGCTGTACCAAGTGCAATTGTTTTACTGCACTGGCAGATTATTTCCTATATTTTGAGAAGATTCCGACTATTTTAAAACATATTTTTAGATGGCTAACTTTTGAAGCATACAGCTCATCATACGTCTACCTTTGTTACCTTCTGTACACTTTCCTCAGTCCTCTCACTGGCTCACGTTTTCTTCTTCCTCTAAACTTCCTACACTTTCACTACCAGACTTTTTGTCATCTTTTCAAGGCCCAGATGAAACACCAAGTATCTTTCTACTTGTCTTTTTAATGAGTGTTTCTGTAATAGCCCAGTCAATTACAAGCTCTTCCACACCACCCAGAGTCAATAACAGCTCCCCTCTGAACTCCTCACATTAGTCCTTGCTCAACTTCAAGGTTTTGGTTTTCTTCTCTGACTTCACTCTTTTCATTTTCTTCACCACAAGTCATCCTACACACCGTCATCACAGTGTCTGGCCATGTTTTCCACTGCTGGAAGCTTATAGTCCCAATCTCCTCAGGTTACCCCTTCTACACAGAACGTACAGAACTCCAGCCTCCACTGTTGTAAATCATCTCATCTTCCTCCATCTTTTGGAAGTAGGAGTTTACTAAAGCCATTTTAATTCTCTTGCAAAATCTACAATCATCTGTTCTTTCTGGCTCCTTTAATTGACACCAAACCTGCCCATCACTCCTGTTTTCTCCACCATGTCCATTCACCTCTGCTTGGATCACCACCCTCTTCTCCCTCGGAATATTATAACTTCATCAAGATCCTTCTAAAATTTCTCTTTCTCCTCTAACTCACAACCGACAACATTTAACATCAAACCTTCCACACACATCTGACACTCTTTTCACCATTTTGTTGTTGTTAAACCAGCCCTTGATTAATCTGATATGGTGTTGTTTGGATGAACTTGTGATTTTGTTTTGGCAAAGATGTGTTACTGTGGAGATTTAACTAAAAATGGAAAATAGTTTTGTATTAAAAAACAGGAAAATCCATTAGTCACAGTCAAGTGACAAACCAGATGAGTGAACCAAACCTAATTTGTGGCCCTGTTTTAAACAGACTGAATGTAAGAAGCATTTGTTAAAAAAGGCAAAAAAAAAAAAAAAAGATTATAAATATGAACTGCTTTAGTCCAGCAGTGAGCACCTGACCTCCAAATCCACAGAGCAAAGGGCAGTGATCATCCTCCAGGAGTTAGCTACGTTGGTCTTAAAATTGGCTCCTGAAACCACCATCGTCATCGGGCAAGGAGGGTCAGCGGGACAAATATCAGTGTCTCCAGAGAAAGGGGACACAGTCAGCGTAGACGACTCAGKCATTCTGGGCATGAAGCCACTCAAACCACCATCTATATAGTGCTGTCAGACAAGATTACAAACATGACTAARGGGACTTAACATGATGTTAGAAAGAATTTATATATATTAAAAAAATCCTGAAAATACTCACCACACCCCTGAAGAGTGGAGGCAGAAAGCCACAATATCCTGGCAAAAAGCAGCTGCACAGCAGAGCCTGAAGACAACAAACAGCTTCTACTCAATTAATAATCATGTTGGAATATAAATGTATCATCAAAAAGAAGAATCTAGTGATGCATTTATTCAAATTGCTATATTTTGGGCATTTTTCCACAGACAATCTACCTTAATCTAATAGAAAAGTTTTTTTCCTTCTGGGTTTTGGGGTTTGTCAAAAATATTTATTAATCATGATCTTATTTTTTAACTGATGACTGGAACATTTCTGTCATTTCTATGATCATTTTCCTCACTACCAGAAGAACAAACTTACTTGAACAACATCTTCCTTGGACTGGAACTCCGATAAAATGATTTGCTCTCCATCAGACAGACGTGTCACAGCAACACCAAGGCGGCCGTTTGCCAAACGGTGGGCATCAGAAGGAAGATGTTTGTGCAGAGCTTTCTCTAGCCACTGGAAAACATTGACTGATGGGCTTAATATTCCCAAAGTAAAAGCCTTCACCTGTTTGGCAAAKAGAAGCATCTCATCCCGTATGGCAACTGCAATAAAACAGGACTCTCRTTTTAAAAGTACTTTTTACATTCAGTCATTGTAAATGTGGAGTCAAACACATGGCCACTTACTCGGGTTTAGTTCACAGGCTACAGTAGCTGCAGCCAGAGACCCAGCAGAAGCACCGAGGATSTGAGGCGCCGACTTCAGAATCCAGGGTGAGTACCTCAAGAAGCCCAATGCAACCCCCAACTGGTAAATAGACAAAAATCCAGATCCAGAAAAGGTGATGCTGTAGCGATCATTACAGGAGTGAGATCTGGAGGCACTTGGTGACATTTTCCAAAATGTTGCAATAATTAGGTAGTTATTTAAGGGGAAAATAACAGAAACATATATGCTATGCCTTAGATTTCTCTCTCCAGGTTTAGTCAGTCTGCTGTGAAATGAAAAATGCCCTGTGCATTTTAAAAACACCCCAATTTGACATACTTGGTTTGTCATAGCCATGTGATGCAGTGATATCAAAAGCCTTTTTTGTCTCCATGAGGCACATTTCTGTCCATTTACTAAGTAGCTTCAAAGAAGTATGGAAACAATACAGTACATTCTGAAAATCCTACTTTTTTAAAGTATGTCTTTAGACAATCTCACRTATGGTTGAGTTTGAAGATTGTCCCAGTCACACCTTTTTCTGCCTATGCGATGGTAAATGGTAAATGGTACTGAACTTATAGAGCACTTTTCAAGTCCCTCCGGACCCCAAAGTGCTTTACACTAACAGACATTCACCCATTCACACTCACATTCACACACTGATGATGGCAAACTACACTGTAGCCACAGCTGCCCTGGGGCACACTGACAGAAGCGTGATGAGGACAATCTCAAGGACTTTTATCTTTGTAGTTATTTGTAGTTAGATATAAAATATGAGACTAATAATTTCCAAAATTCCAGTTGTTTTTCCMATTTTCATAAAAATCCTTGTGTATGATTGAGTTCGCAGACAATCAGTGAAGTTTGGCAAGTTTGTAAAAATAGAAAGGGTTGACTGAGGCTGGGTAKTTTTCTGTTGCAGGGGAAATGTGATTGGCTCAGTGAGATTAATCAGTGAGACCTGGCACACAAAGGAAGCCAATGAGAAGTCAGCAGATGAGCGAATGTGGTACCACAGCACCCCCCAGAGGTTAAGCTTTGTCTAACAACAGGAAATTCTGAGAATATGAGAATGGCAACTTCCTGTTTGAGTTGTTGATCTGGTTAAYAAAAGGTCCACAGTAGTGATTTTATTTTTAATTATTATTAAATTCCGGTTGTTTCTCCAATGTTAATAAAAATCCTTGTACGATTGAGTTTGCAGACAATCAGTGAGATTTGGCAAAAAAATWAAATAAAATACAAAATATAAAAAAATAAAGCCCATGGGCAGTCAGCAGATGAGTCAATGTGCTACCACAGTAGTACCACAAGTGTAGTTTTGGTACCATGATAAAAGTATTACAAGTCAGTGGACTGTGGTAGTCTGCTTGAGCCCAACTTCTTGAAAACCCACAGTGACTGCATAAGATTATTATAGTGTTTGAGCACAATGTTGTTGTACAGGTGTGACAAGATTAGTGAAAACACTTGTGTGACTTGTTTAAATTGTTTTAGAATGCATATAAACATGGAAGCCATGTTTGGTTGTGACTTTTTATTTTAACGCAATAAATATCTGTCACACATTCCAATCTAAAAAAATATTTATTTTTAAAAGCAAAACAGAAGAACAACTGAAATTCTCTTTAAACACCATATACGTTTGCTTAAAGGTAAACCTGGAGCAAACATAAATTATTAATTTCTGTATCACTCCACCTTTTTTGACAACCTGCAACAAAACCCCAATCACAGACATGACTTACCTGCAAGATTTGTATAGTTTATGCACATAAAACCCCAAACAGAACTGCAGCCAGGACTGAGCAATGTAAAGTTGACARTAGGATGATTATTTTGATAAATACTGATGCTATTTTTTTCCACAGATTTCCATAAAACTTACTGTTAGTGTTCATTCACACAAAAAGCATAAAAATCACTTATTTTCTTCCAATGTCTGTTGCTGTTATGTTTGTCCAACCTTTACATTCATGTTTTAAAGCTGAATATGTTTAATGCACTATTATTTATTCTGTTACAGTTGTTAAAGTTGCATTTTTGTCCACGTGTTTTTACCCCACTGCAGCACCCGTCGGAGGGGGCAGTGGAGAAGCTCGATCAGGTGAAACCTCAAAATGATCCTCGYTGAACTCGTGTGTAGGACTGCTGTCTGGGAAGTCCTCATCGTGAGTGTTTTCTGGAGACTCTGTGTCATTTTGAGTTTTCTTGATATCCAGCGGGAGCTTCAGAAACCTGAGGGCAGTCAAAGGGCACGCAGTAAACACCAATTGTTTTTTTTTTCTGTGTGTGTGTGTTGGTGTGTGTGTTGGTGTGAGTGAGTGAGTGAGAGAGAGAGAGAGAGACCTGAAGAGCAGTTTTTGTCCTCGCTCCTTTTTGATGATGTTGAGTTTGTAGTAGTGCCGCAAAGCACGGGACATTTTCTCATAGGTCATGTTTTCCCGGTTCTGTCAACAAAGCAAACATCTCATTATCTGCGTTTCACAAAAYGTTTATTTATTTATTTTTACTTTTTAGACTTGACACAGATTCCAACAGGTGACTCACCTTGTGGTTCCCCCAGAGACGCGCCAGTCCATTGGGGTCAACTACCCGGAATACGTGGCTGTCCGGATCTTCCCATCGTATGTAGTCTTGGTAACGTTCGTCACACAGCAGCTGGTAAACATAATCCCACAGCAGTCTGCACTCTGGTCACGAATAAAACACACACACCAAATTTTTTTTTGCTTTATAAAATATATACTTCTTTCAATGAATTTGATTCATAACCTGCTAATAATGCAAAAGACAGTTTTAAATCACTTTTAAAATAAAACTGCCAAAACATTTATATTTATTAATAATGCTGCATTATAATTTCTTTTTTAAGTACAGTAAAAAAAAACAATTAAATTAACCTTGCTATCAAAAATCAATAACTTCRGCCTTTGTGCAGAACAGATACCTTATATTTAGAAGACCACCAGTAGCATACTTGCAGAGGTCAAAATGATGAAGATGTTCCTTTTTGTAGACTAAAAACAGAGCTAAAACATCAACTAGTATTACATATGTGTGCAATGTATGTAACGTGTATTTGGACTCTAGTGCCAGTCGCTGGGATTTACTCAGCTTCTATTAGTTTGAGACCAAAGTTCTCAACTAGAAAAYGRTAAAATGCTTCCTTTGAGTCGGGGATGAGCCTCTGCTTCAAGCAGAGTTCAAGCATCTGGGAGTCTTCTTTAAAAGGGATGATAARATGGAGGAGGACATGGATTAACAGACTTGGACCCTGTCTGCATGGGAACAGTGYGTACGTCTGGTATGGGGAAGAAGATGCTGAGGCAAAAGGCAAAACTCTTRATTTCCTGGTCCATGTAGCTTCTAACCCTCACCTATGGTCACAAGGTATACGATTGAAAGAATGATCTGTGATAAAAGCAGCTGAAATGGGCTTCCCCTGTTGGGATGGCCATGCTGAGGAGCTCCATCATCTGGGGGTGCTTGAAGTAGAGTCAATGCTCCTTTGTATAAAGAGAACTATTGGCTATTAGCATCTGAATAAGATGCCTTTTTGACACCTCCATTTGGGGGGTTTTCAGGGACACTCCCCACTGGAGGACACCSCAGGACCTGTTGCCTCAATGATTAGACCGCAGACAAAGAGCAACATGTGCCTGAATGATATTTGAAACCTGAGACTTTAAATTGTGTTTTTTTCTTATTTGCTTTTGGTGCATTTTTGTTATATTTTTTCAATGCAAGCAGAACAGCTAAAACTTCCCATACTGATATCAACTTCAGTGAATGGCTGATGTATTTACAAATGCATTTACCTTTTTTGATCTGTTTGTCTGTTCTATGATTAAGAACTTTTTTAAATATTATTATTTTGTGGACACTGTTAGAACATAATCACACATTACCTGGTATTTTACCGTTGGCTTTGTGCAGCGGGCTCCTCGGCTTCTCTCGACTGGACAGGTTGAGAGGTTCCTGAATCACCCCCTCTTTTGAGGGAAGATTTTGGACGGGGTTGTGAGGGATTGCAGAGACAGACGCAGACCCATCTAAGGAAAAATAAATGAAAGAAACAACAAGCGGTGTTTGCCATGATTAGAATTCCAAATTAGAGTTTTTAACTTTCAGTCTTTTTGCTTTTGTTTATTTTATACCCACTATTATGCGTGAGTGGAGCAGAATAATGGAAGACAACAGGGCGTTCTCTGAGAGGAGACGTGATGGGCTCTGGTTGGCTGCACACTGTGGCTCCAACCACCACAGGCACTGCCGTGCTGGCAGCGGCAGGAACTGCACAAGAGAAATATGAGGAAATGTGAAGTGCTAAACAGAAAGCAAAAGCAATTTAATAACAGCTTGAATGTTTTAGATTAACAGGTTTATCAGAGTTTTGTAATGTTTAACACAAAGAGGGCATTTCAGTTTAGCTCTAACATGCAAATAATCGAATAAAACAAAAAGGACGGAGTATTATGTTTTCTTTAATCCATGTTGTTACAACAAATTAGCACGTCCTACTTCCTRCAGTGGAAAGCACCATCAGGAATGTGTGCAGTTGCACCATAATGAAAAACATCTTTATGATTCTGATATTTTATCTATTGCACAAGGAAATGATTTGCCGCTTTTTTTTGTTTCAAAACATTTAAATGATGAACTCAATATTGTTTTTACAAAGCATAAAGCATTCGGAATAAAGAGATAAATCATCAACGTATTACAAAATGAAATTTCACAACCCTTGCATCGACACATTATGCGTACGAAATATGTGAAGGGGAAAGAAAACAGTGATGTTGGAACATGTGGCGTTCAGGGTTTGGGTAAATTAGGGAGCTTTAATGTTTTGCTTCCTTGTAAATGTTGCGACGAAAAGAAAATGTCTAACTTGATGTGTTCACACGTTTACCAGGAAGTACTTGAAGCCACTTTTTAACTAGAGTAAACAAGTCAGATTTGATAAGCAACAAAACTTAAACAACCAGCTCTCTGTATAACACAGTGTGTTTTATTATTTTTATTTTTTGCACTGTTGTTCCCTCTGCTGCACAATCCAAGTGCATAAAAGACATAATGATCCATTTGTGTGTTGTTGTTTTTTTGTTTTTATTATTAACTATCCAGATTTTACTAGCTTATTTTTAACGAGATAAAGAAAATAATTTATATACAGTATATTTCAAGTAGGGATGTTAAATAGACACAATGAAGTATCACAATATTTCACTTCCTGATACTGTATCAATTCTCAAACGCACTATACTGGTTTTTAATTAAGGCTTAAAATGTAAATCATCATATCAAGAGTTCATTTCAGTGTTGTATTTTAGTGTACAATTGCTCTGATGATTTTTTTTATAAATTTGAATCTTTTGGTAAAAAAAATGGCAATGTATCATAATATGTCCTTTTGTGACATCCTGTGTCAAGATATGTATCAYATCAACAAATTCTTACCAACACACAGCCCTAATTTCAAGTGGTTACAGTAAATGTTTTACAACTATGCACACTTTCTTCTCTTTTTCACTTTTACCAGTGAAAAGCTTTGTTCTAAGACAAAAAGGATTCTTACAAAAATACTGACGGTATTCTTCAGCTGTTTCTGATTCAGTAACTTTATGACATAACGCATTATTAAAGTGACCAACTCTTACCGGTGGGGTCACTGACAGTCACAGGCTGTGGCTCTTTGAGTGTGTAGAGAGATTTCTGGCAGCTGGTTGGATCCTGAATGTGTCTGGCTGTCGCAGAAGGAGAAACACTCGGGGGCTCGCAGACGACGCTCCGTCTTTTTTGCTTCACACACTGAAGAATCTCATAGAGAACGTCCCCTGTGGGAATCCCAAGGTCAAGAGCAGAGAAAAGGGCAACATGAGGAAAACGATGTCTTTGTGTGTATGTTTATTTTTTCTGCACATTTATTTTTTACCTGAGCTAGGACAGCGGCGTCTGAAGTCTTCTTTGGTGAGCAGGCACAGGGCTCTGCCGTTCATCTCGAAATGACCCTTTTCTGGCCGGCGCAGCGAGTACTCCTTCTGAGCCCAGTGGAGCCAGTGGGCAACATCCTCCTTATCCCACAGAGATGGGTTTATTCCTAGAGAGGGTAGAGGTTTAAAACATGGCAAAGCAATCCTCATATTAATCATAATATTTAAAATAACGGCTCACTTAGTCGTCCAGGCAGATGCCACAGGTCTTCCTGAGTGGGAGGACTGGCCAAAGGAGCTTGATTAGTGGGGGGGTGATCACTGGCAGGCAGGTTGATCTGCCTCCCCTGCATTAAGACTGGAGGACTGTCTGCTCTGTTTTCATGCTWTAAACAACCACACAAATAGATACAAACTTAGATATAAAAGCAGCAGTGCAGATCAAAGATAAACTGGAACTTTTGCTCTCAATAGACTAATAAGGTTTTCTACCTACAGTTTAATAAATAAAGTTAAAAATGGACTGATCGTCAGAGCTGAACTTACCTTGATCAAGGGTGAAGGGAAAATGCTCGCCATTGAGATCTCCCTTTTCTGTTCGACTGTTTATAAATAAAACTGAATGATTTCCTCATAAGCAGAAAAAGAACTGACAAATAAAATATTTAAAAAAAMCTGAAAGTTTTTCTAAATAAAATATCAGAGCAATATCCTCGAATATATACTAAATAAAAATCTGCAGTTTTTTTCACATTCGAGCCTTCCGGGAAATGAAAACGAAAGAAACCTAATCCTCGCAAAGGGGTGTGTGCGCAAAACAGGCTGATTGGAGGAAGCCGAGGCTGCTGAGCACCTTTCCAAAACAAAAATGAGCTATGTTTGATCAGACTGAAGCGCTGAATAAACTCATCTTGTGTAGAAAAAAAAACTAAAAGCAGCAATAATCAGTAAATGTAATATTCGCGCTTATATGAAAAAGGTGGGAACAATGGGGCGACAGTGTGAGGAAGTGTAAGACAAACTCCGGGAAAACACATTAGACAGAAGAGCTGCGTGGGAGCGTGAAAAAAAAGCGAACCTTAGCAAGTAACGCGCGTGCGCTTCCGACACACGAGCTCCGCCGGAAAAACACGAGCTCCTCCTTCTCCTTGTGCTCCTCCTCCTTCTGTTCCTGACCGGAAAAGAAGAGCCTTTTTAAGCAAGAAGAGAGTTTCACTTCAAGGGAAAGTAGGTATGGTGTTTATTCAGGCAGACAGGAGACAGACAAGAGCAAACAAGAAGCTTCAACTGTCATATTTGTGGGAAAAAAAAACAACTTTTGCGTTGCGATGAACGTATGCATGTTTACCACAGCTGGAAGTACAAATGACACTAACTAACAGATTGTTTGTTTTGCACTAAATCTCCAACTAAAGAAAAACTCTATTGGAATCAGTTTATTGAATATGTGGCAAATTTTAGTGAGCATTTTGTCTTTTCGTATAGACCTGTGTTTTAGTGATTACATCACCGGTGCAAGGATACAATTTCAAAGTTCACTCTTGTGGTTTAATATTCAAAATATCTGACCTACGGTTCCAAATGAATGCAAGCTATTTCAGTCCTMGTGTAAATGTTTTGAACCATGCCTCATTTAAAAATAAATAAATTCTAAATAAATAAATAAATAATATAAAACACTTAAACGGGGCTAGGTTATGAATAGTCAATATCTTACCTGTTTTAGGGACATCTTTGATAAACCTCAGTTTAACAAGCTAATGGAAAGTCTGAGTAGGGATTTGTTTGGGGTGCTGGTGTCTTTAAATGAGTCCAATCTCTGGTTTTCTGCAAAGTATTTTTCATCAACTTTACACTATTGTTTACTTAGCATTGCATGGTTATCCTGGCAGAAATGTTATGATATTCCTGCCAGAAGTGCCCCAGGCTACACCAGGAGTGCTACAGCTAGCCGTTAACTTGTCAAACCTGTCAGAACAAGGGGAAGTGAAATCTGRACAGAGTAACAAATGATTATTATGAAAATTAGCCCAAGGCTTATTCTGGTATAAAACATCAAATGCTCTTACATTATTATTATTATTATTATCATTATTGATGTGTCTCCCACTTTTGTGTT
>NW_013952405.1:3971776-3973917 GCF_001266775.1 Austrofundulus limnaeus
GTGCAAAATTGATTGTTTTGTTTTATTTGAACTTTATATCATGCTGAAACAGGGGGTGGGCAGTGCTGGTCCTCAAGGGCCACAGCCCTGCATGATTTACTTGTTTCTCTGCTCCAACACACCTGGTGGATGCTGGTCTTTCAAGGAGGGGAAGCTCAATTACAGCCGACGTTATAAAATGTGTCAGTTTATTTAAATGCAAATTCTACCCTCCGTTCCAGAAAGAGTGATAGAGGTCAGTCTCCAAACACAACTGACTCATCTTTTGTTTCGTTTCTCTAGTCATGTGGGCTGAAAAGTTGGGGAAACAGTTGGGCAAGCCCACTCGATCGCTGGGGGGATGGCTCCTCAGCAAAATGTTTAAAGCTCGCAACCAGGTTCTGGAGGACAGTGCTGTACAGATGTTGGAGATCCAGCCGGGGGAAACGGTGCTGGAGCTGGGTCATGGTCCAGGTCTGGGTCTGCAGGCCGCAGCCAAGCTCCTCACCGGGCCTGCAGGCCACATTATAGGGGTGGATTACTCTGAGTACATGCATCAGGTGAAGTATCAATACATGTATATAAGAAACGTAATGAAGACTTCATTTCCCCATTTTTTACATATTTTTATCTTTTTACATTTGTGACAAAGCTTGTCTTTAAACCGTGTCTGAAAACTCTCCATTTAACTTAAGCAAGCCATGAACTCAGACCTAGTTCGTTATTTTAGATGTTAGAATAATCTAATAGTAAAAAAAAAAGATAAAACAATAACAAAGACTGTTCACACTGCAGATCTTAATTCCAACCTTTTTTGCTCGAATACGATTATTTTTATAGCTGTGGTTATAATTTAAATGCAGCCTCCATCAGACAGTGTTAACATTCAGCAGCTAGTTACATTTGATCTTGTCACTTCCTGCCTACTAAGGTGCAGAATTACTCTTATAGAATATAGGCCACGAACTAAAAGTAGAAACAACCTCAAGTATCCATCATGTTAGTATCGATATGGCAAGTTTAAAAATGACAAAACAACTGGAACTGAAGAGGTTTGAAGTCCCAAACTTTAAACTGCATGATGTTGGTATTGATAGCATCAATATACCTCAGTAACGTAAAAGTCTGATAAAGTGGAACTTGACCGTTTAGAATACAGTCACTTTGAAAAACATTTGATATGCATCAGATTTTGTACTACATATGAAGAAGACCTCAGTTAGATTTGAAAGAATCAGACTTGTCATGCTCAGACTGTCATAAAAAAGTCTGATATGGGTTTCATATTGGCAAGGAAATCAGACTTGGGTTACTTTTGCCTGCAGTGTGAACGTAGATTTATAGTTTGAAGCTTTTTTTCTAACTGAAGGAGAGGAATCACACCTTTTAGGAACTGAGCATCATTTTTGCTTTCTGCTGTGATAGATGGCAAAAGAACGATTGAAGGGACTCATCGCCAGTGGCAAAGTGACCTTACACCTTTGTGATGTAGCTGCCATGCCTCTGGCAGACAACACTGTGGATAAAGTCTTCCACTGTAACTGCTACTATTTCTGGCCTGACCTCAGAAAGGCTGCCTTGGAAATACATCGTGTAATCAAACCAGGTAATGTCGCAAAACAAGCCGTATTTTTTAAAATACATTCATAATTTGATCTAAAGCTTACCCCAMACACTATGATTTCATATTTAAACTCATCCAGGTGGCCGGGTGGTGACCACAATGAGGCTTGCCCATATAACTGCTTTGGGAGCGAAGGGAGTGATGCCAGGAGAGAACTGGCGTCCAGAGGCCTATATGGCAGCTCTGAGGGACTCTGGCTTCACTGACGTCAGGATGGAA
The DNA here is from genome assembly GCF_001266775.1 of Austrofundulus limnaeus. Lineage (NCBI taxonomy): Eukaryota > Metazoa > Chordata > Actinopteri > Cyprinodontiformes > Rivulidae > Austrofundulus > Austrofundulus limnaeus. The sequence goes on from NW_013952405.1 coordinate 3,973,599, forward strand.
GACAAACAAGATAAAAATCTAACCTTTAAGGCTATTTTTGCCACTGCCTTATAATGACATTGCGTGTATTCCAAGTTAATTTCATGAAAACACAAGGGTTTTTATGGCGTGGCATTGAAAATGGGATCAACTGTGTTTAATTGTATTAATAAGAAAATACCTAATACCAATTATTACATTATTTAGACAGTTTAAGATTCCTCAAATGTGTCACTGAATTTCAGCACTTTGTTCAGTGTTGCCTATGCACAAAAGTACACATTGGGCCTCATGCAAGAACATGTTCGTATTTTTATCCTAAATTTCTCTTACTTTTGTT
>NW_013952405.1:3973992-3978980 GCF_001266775.1 Austrofundulus limnaeus
CTCTCAGACTGAAGAAGTCTCTTGGAGGAGAGACGAAACGTTTCATTAAAAAAGAACCCGTCCAGARGACCTATACAATTTTTTTTCTTTTTTTAAATTATGAATAATGAAAAATATTTCATGAGTTTAGAATTATATATGCATTCAGTTATTTTACAATTACATTGTCACATTGTTCATGTAGATAGTTATTTCCATAATGTTTTATTTATTTAGTTAATTATGAATACTTTGGGGCTCCATAGTCTGACTCTAAAACTTGTTCTACAAACTCGCTACTTTTTAACCAGAAAACTGCTGTGTACCTCCTCACCACTTGGTGGCGGTAGTGCTTCCTTTTGTTTAATGCAAACGAATAAGAAACTGGAGGAGAAACAGCGCGGGTGATCCAAAACCAAACAACTAAACTTTCCTCACGGAAATATTCTGAAGTAATTCTGCCACAAATTCACAGTCCGCGGGAAACACCTTGAGAAACGTAAGCGATTTGTGTAATACGAGTTAATGTCGTTTGAATACATTTAAGTCAGGCTGTTTTAGCTTGTACTTGATTTTCGTAAAAGCTAACAAATGTCACGTTAAACCTTTCAGTTTGCTTTATTCTCCGCTTTAAGGATGTTGAGAACTTCCCGTTTGAAGCGTGAGCTTCAGATGTTGAGCACCGAGCCTCCTCCCGGGATAACTTGTTGGCAGACCGAGGAACAGATTGATGACCTCCGTGCACGTGAGAACACATCACACTCAATCTAAAACCACTGTCAAAAAAAATGTTGACAAAGCAGCAAAACGAGGACGCACACGTGTTCTACTTTCACTAATGACCAAGTGATGTGTTACTGGCGTGTTAGAAATATTTACAAAAGATATTTTGTTATGACTCATAGTGATGCTTTTTAGTGCCTCATTGAGATCCCTGTTGGAGTCCCAGTTAATTGAGTTATTTGGAAAAGCCACATGCCTCTTTCACAGATGATGTACAACCTTTGCTGTTAAACCTCACAAGCTCAGAAAAATGCATGTGAAGTAGGGTTGAGTGATATTGGCAATAAATAATAATAATAATAATAATAATAATAATAATAATAATAATAATAATAATAATAATAATGAAATGTGGCATTTGGCTGAAAATTGATGATTAATAGAAGACAGTTGCATGTTTTTTGTTTTTACTAAATCAGTTGGGCTACCCTGCATTGTAAAGTTATGCTTCAATATCAAACTAACATTTTCATTTTAACAGGTTGAAATAGTAAATTTTTGTGTATTGAAAGCCACCTTTTACACAATGTGGAGTGGCAGCACATCTTTTAACGCAGTATGCTAGGAGCTCATAAAAAGCAAATATTAACTGGTGACAGTTTTTCTGATGACTAATTGCACACAATACGACTTTGCCCGACATTAATKAAATAATGATGATGCAAGATGCAAAAGGCAAAAAATTGCAATCACATCTGAAGCTGCAAAAACTCTTTTAAAAGATGTTTTACGCACAAGGGTTTTAACTGAAGAAGGCTGCAGAGTGTTTTATGTTGACCTCTGTGTAGGGCTTGTTTTTGGGCACCACAGTTGTCTGGAATAAGACGAGCCTTTATGCACAATAGAGAAGGCTTCAGGAGTTCTGTGCTATAAGTTGGGGTCTGACCAACTTTGGAGGGGTAGCCCAKAAGTGTCTGATATTTTGGGACACAAAACACCTGATAAACTTGGGATCAGAAACAACATTTCAGCAAATCATATTTCTACATAAAATCAAATTAACCTTAAAGGAATTAGAAACCCAAACCTAAAAACTGAACATCCTGCAAGAAAAAAATATTTTATTTGATAAGTATTTTGGGCTATTAGCTTTTGTAATTTGATTGTTATTGAAGACAATGAGTTGAATCAGTATAAAGGTGAGTCTGAAACAATTACAGAAATAAAAATGAGTAATATACTTTGTCTGTGACTGTGATTATTAACAAAACATTATGACCAGTTTAGTATTTGTGTGAGTCTGTGTGCTGCCACTTTTACAACGATGATACAATACTCTCATTACTTTCTGTAATTTTTGTTGCAGTACGGTAGTTCTTTTTTTAACTTACGCAGTTTTTCTTACACAGYAGTTTCTCATTTAATCTAAGCGTTTTGAACTTTTTATAATTATTCCTATAAACATGCTACAGAATTGATTTTTTTGGTGCTGTCGTAGGTTAACATAGTTAATATTATTTTTATTCATAATTTAAGTTTCTCAATTTCTGTAAAAAAAATTTTATGTGTGTGTTTCATTCTGCTTAAACCAGTTCACTTTCCCTCACAGAGATTGTAGGCGGAGAAGGAACTCCTTATGAAGGTGGAGTCTTCTCCCTGGAGATCAAGATTCCGGAGAGGTTTCTTTTTTTGTGCTTTAATGTGGATAAAACTCTTTCAGCCGTTTGCCAAATACACTCACTTCTGTGTCTTTTTCGTACTGTTTGCAGATATCCCTTTCAGCCTCCAAAAATGCGATTCTTGACTCCCATCTACCACCCAAACATTGATAACTCTGGGCGTATTTGTCACGATGCTCTCAAACTCCCACCAAAGGTTATAATCAGAAGTATAAAAGAGACTTTKTAATGTGTTTTGCTCAAATGATCTGTGTGGTTTACACAATTATGTAGTTTTTATTTCTTTACTGTGTTTAATATGACAGTACCTACATGTGCTGAATATAGTGTTTTGTGTATTTTCTTTTTTTTTTTTTCAGGGTGCCTGGAAGCCATCTCTAAACATCTCCACAGTTCTCACTTCTATTCAGTTACTCATGGCTGAGCCCAATCCAGATGACCCACTTATGGCTGATATAGTAAGTCACATGAAACGTCATCACACATATAACCATCTGTTTAATCAATGTCACAAACATACATAATTACATGGAGCCATKAAGAAATTTTGGTATCAGCATTTATGTAACAATAGCTTTATGGAATTCATATTTTTGAGATGTTAAAATAATTTAGAACAATTGTTATGCCTTAAATTGAGATTATTTTGGAATGTTCTATTATTTTTTGAAAAATACTGGAATGACGTTTCTCATAAGTCTGTTATTTTAGATGTAGACAGAAATATTTAAGATTTAAAATATTTTTGAAACCTCCTTATTTTCAGTAGTATGGGACATTTTAAGAGTKAAAACATGGATTTCTGTGTAACTCATGTCTTTTTTATTTTTAACTAATTTTTTCCTTCTTTTTTGTTTGAAATGCAGTCATCGGAGTTCAAATATAACAAACACCTGTTTTTTGAGAAAGCCAAGAAATGGACACAGGAACATGCAGTTCAGAAGAACACTGTAAGTCACTTGTCTTTTTTAACACTGGGTCCTGGTAAAGGGAATGGATTGATTTTCACACATGGCACTGATGTAGGAAGATCATATTAGCCCTTCTTGTTAGTGTTTTGTAAAGGAGGCTAATGTGTGTGACTGGTTCACTGCCATTCTATTTGAACAGTTTTTATTTAATCAAGCACTCATTGCATAGATAGGATGTCACTTACTTCACGGTATTCTGTTCTGTTCTGTTAGTCATTTGTATTTACTTCTTTGAACCACAAGGTTGTGCTGTTGAGCTTTATATAGAAYCCACGTCTTGACTCGCCACTGATGTTTTTTTCTTAAAGAAAATTTACATTTTGTCATGTGTTCTAAAGTGTTCTTGAACAATAACACACAACTTTGCCAATCTGCATTGTATAGACACAACACTTTTTTTTGCTTCAGTTTGGTGTCTTCAACATGTGTCTCAAACAAGTTTAATGTGAAGTGGTTTGACTTAATCACATACTGTAGATAAGTTTGAAACTGGTCATGTAGGATGATTGCAGTGATTGAAATAGCCCAAATTCCAAAGAAAAACACAAGACCTTAAAACCAAATAAAAATATTGATCAAAACAAAAAAAGAAACAATAAGTGAAAGTAGCATTCCAGGAAGGACAGCATATTGCCCACTGCCTTGCATCCGAAAATTTGATCTAGTGAACTCAGACAGAGTACATGTTGGAGATGAGTGTGAGCTACACTAAACCAAGGCTCTTTTTTGTTTGTTTGTTTGTTTTAAAAAAAGGATTGAGTTAGACATTTCTAGGTTTACTAAAGTTGCTTAGCTGTGACTTCAAACATTAATTAGTTAAAGATGTACCTTGGATTATTACTTTATAAGCATTTCATTAATCCATTCAGTAGTTCATTAAGTATTTTGTTAACAGTCAAGCAAATGAACATACAAGGGAAATTAAATTATTGCCCACATTTTGTCACACTTGGCAATAATACACAGAGTGACTTCTACGCCACACCTGCACGTTTCATTTTTTACTTTAAATGCAAGGAGGAGCACAAATAAGCTGATAGCTCTATCCTAAATCCATTTGCAACGGGTTTCTGTTCAGGGAGCTGTGGAGGTCAACAAAGAAAATGTTCCGAATCAGAAAGTCTCATCCCGAAAGCGACAGGAGCTCACTGGCCAGCAGGAGACCGAAGACCCAGCGAAGAAACGTTGCGCATAGCTCAACTTTTCTTTACAGTAACCAGCATGCATTGCACATCTGTTAACATTTTTTAAAACTTGTGATGTACTCTAATACCATCCTTCATTTAAGATGTACATAAATTGATTGGAGGATATATTGTTTTAACAAATTTATTTGTGTTTTTTCTGTTGAGATATTAAAGTTCATGAATACATTATATAGAGTGTGGTCTTATTTATCATGGGGGTGTGTTTTTGTGTGTTCGCATAGTCGGAGTCATTAAAATAAAGTATGAAAATCATAATTTTATTCAAACAAATGCGTAACAGTTGTATATTAAGTATGTACAACCTAAATGGTACGTTTTCTTTTTTTTTACAAACTAAGATTTTTATATATATATAAAATTATATATTTGTTTATAAAAAGGAGACAAACATCATAAGGCTGTAGTGAGTCAATACCATAGTTCAGAGG
>NW_013952405.1:3979305-3982537 GCF_001266775.1 Austrofundulus limnaeus
GTTCAATACTTTTTCCCTGTGCCATTCCACATGATTACAAATAACTTAATTTCTGGACATTTATGGTTTGATTTCTTTGTATTTTTGTATATCACTTGGGTGTTACCGACATCTGGTGAAAATCTCATGTCATTAGCACCTCTAGTAATATATTTACTGAGAAAAATGTTGACGTGTTCAATACTTATTTTACCCGCTGTATATATGCTGATTGCTAGCCTACTTTAAAGTCGGCAGAAGTATAGCTATGTCCCATTYGGTTTGAGTCTTGTTGATCTGAGTTGCATATTTGAGCCTAAAACATGTAAACCATATGAAACTGCATGCGCAGCACGGTAGTGCCGCCACTAGCAAAATGGTGAAGCACTTTCATCAGATGATAATGTTGCTGCACATAAAATTCTAGCTTACATTGGTAAAATGACCTGCTGTGTTTGACAGAGTCCCTTTTTTTGGGACGTACAACTTATTAAAATAGAACTTATTATTTAAAAAGAAATAACTTCACGTAAAAAMAACAATGTATCATAAGTTGCTTCTCTCATCACATTTCCGTATAAACATTTATTCCCTCTGGGTAAGCCACTGATTTAGACAACGCTTTGATTTCCATTAAAAAACAGCTCCATTTAAATTTTGTCTTTGTTCTCCAAGACCTTGATTGAGTCAGTTGAGTTCATCAGTACTGGCGTTCCATAAGAGGTCTTTCTGTAAAAGCAACTCTTGTCCTCATTTTTTAGCTCATCAACATTTTCAGTTCATCATAGTGATTTTAAGGAACTTTTAGATTGATAGCTCCTAAAGGATCCTGCTTCATTATTATAATGGTCCATGAATGTCCACCATTTCCCAGATTTTTAGACAGCTGACCAGGAGGGGCAGGGTATGTGTGAGGTGAGTCTTGAAAGCTCAATGCAGAGGGGTAAGTCTTACGAATCACATCTCAATCCAAGCATGTTGAGCATTTGCCATCGCTTAAGCTTCCTCATTCAGTGGCCCTCTCCCTTTCTCTGACTGAGAGTGTGGGCACTTGGCAAGGGATGAGCGGAACAGACAAAGTAGAGGAGCAGCTGGAAAATCTGATTGGATCCAGTTTGGGATGGGTAGATGACCCCACGTTGTACATGGCGTCTGCATCTGTCAGTGACACCTGAGTTGACGAATCGGAGCAGGAGCTCTTTTCCGTGGCCACAGAAACCAGCGAGTCCAAGGTGCGGTCTCGACGCAGCTGTGGGCGCGTTTTGGGGTGAGACCAGGAGAAAAACTGAGTGTGGTCTCTTGTGAACAGAAAGAAGAGGAGAGGGTTGAGACAGGAAGGCAGAGGCTGCAGGAGCAGGAGGACCGATTTCAGGACCTCCTCCCCCAGAGTGAGGAGACCCAGAAGAGAACAAAGGGAAAGGAAAGCCACTGGCACATAGAGGAGGCCATTTGTGAAAATTAGCCAGGCAACATGTTTGATCATCGCACAGTCCCACAGACCCTCACATTCCCCCCTAAGAAGTTCCCAATAAAGGCGGATGTATGAACATGTGACTATGAGCAAGCACAGGGTGTTCATCATAATGAGTGCCAAAGGAAAGCCTAGAGAGGATGGGAAATGAGGAGATGTTTTAGGCAGGGGTGAGGGAAGGCAGAAAGGGGAAGACCCATACTCTCCCACACCKAACAGTGGGAGCGAGGCGAGCGTGAGGGACAGGGTAAGGCAGAACAATGCACATGTGCGCACACGCCCAAGGGATGGGGATTTTCCATAGGCACGAGCGCAGGCCACACTTACACCACACTGCACTGCCGCAAGAGTCAGCAGCAGCACGCTCGCCTCAGATGCAAACACCCAAACCCATCCCGTAGCCTGACAGCCATGTCCCCCTTCCCAGCGAGCGCCATATTGACTGAATTCTCCCAGAGTAAGAGCATCCACAAGAACCAGGGTGCAGGTGCACACCCCCGTCAGCAGATTGGATGCCCCCATGCAGGCCACAGTGAAGCGAAGTGGTGACATGTAGCCAGGTGAGCCAAAGAGGGACAAGAACAGGATGGAGTTTCCCAGCAGAGACACCAGGGAAATGAGCCACAAGCCAACACGGACTATCCAGCTGCCCAGCAGGGAGTCGCATGGACGGAAAGGACCTGCAACATAAAAACAACTCATGAGGTGAAAATGGACGAACTTGGTTGTGAATTGCTCTTTCGGTTTTATAGTATTGCATACAATCTTGAACAAAACAACTTTTTAATGTCACCAAGCTGGAAGGTGCATTACCAGGCATGGGTGTGCATTGAACACTGGCCTGCAGTTTGGATTCTTCTATTTCCAGCTGGAACTCCTCCAGATCAGGATCATCTAGAAAATAACGTTAAGGACTTGTCATAACATTTTAGATAACTTATGCTAACTTATGAACATTTTTATAACTAAATTACTCATATGCTATATATTTGATGTAGTTGTTAGCATTGCAGTATGTTTTYGTCCAAAAGAGACTTCCAGTTGAGTTTTTTTATTCTATCTTCTGTGTAGACATCTTTAAAGTCAGACAAAATTTTCACAAGTTGCCTAAAACCATTTTAAGGCCCTGTCACACTAGACAACTTATGCCAACTTTTGAAACATTTTTTATGTCTAAATTGCTAAAAGTTATATATTTAATCAATTTGTTAGAATTACGCTATGTACACTCCAAAAAAAAAGCTTCCTGTTGATTTTTTCAATACCAGCTTCAATGTAGATGTCTTTACAATGTTCATAATTTGGTTTAAGTTGTCTAGTGTGACAGAGCCTATAAGGATAAAATTCAAATAACCAGCTTTTTATTGACAAATTTGTTGCATCAATCCCATTTGGCATACGTCAAACTATTAGTGCTGTTCCTACATGTTTATACTATTTACAGTTAAACTTGGTGGGCTACATATTGTACTACCTCAAAAGGATTGAGCTAATTATTTTCAGTTTTAATCCTTTTATGGAGTTGGCCTAAAAATTTTCTTCAGTGACACACAGCAATTTTAGGAAGATAACTGGCACTTTCAATGACTTGTTTATATATGATTTTTTTGTGTGTCACTTCAGTAGAAAACGAAACCAAATATTAGTTTATTTAGTTTATTTATTTCTTCATCATCAGTGACTTTTTTTAAGTGAAGAGAAAATAGAGACAGAAGTAATTAGAAAGATAGAAAGATTGAAATAGTGATTAGAAGTATATTAAATATACACCAACAAAACACA
>NW_013952405.1:3982753-3987319 GCF_001266775.1 Austrofundulus limnaeus
CCACTACTGTAACCCAAAACCCTAAGTGTCTATATGCAAACCTTGGGGGTAGGCACAGGCACAGGAGGCGAGAGTGGTGAGCCATGAGTGCCCACCATAAGTTCCTATACAGTATGTGAATGTCATGAAAATGTTATGAGTGAATATCTAAGATGTACAATAAAATTTGGGGCCCAGGTGGTTATGGCCTCTCTGTAAACAAAAACTAGAAGATATTTGATTTTGTCCTGACGCGCTTTGTTGATGAACAATATAATATTTTCAACCAGTTAATAAAATGGGTTCCAAACCCAAATTTATGCAGGGTTGCAAATAAAAATTTCCAATTTACTCTATCAAATGCTTTTTCTGCATCTGGAGACAAAATAGTCATTTCAATATTTTTACTGTATGAATAGTCTATTAAATTATATAATCTATGTGAATTTGTAGTCGAGTGCCTTCCTTTGATGAAACCGGTTTGGTCAGGATGAATTAAGAAAGGAATTATCTTCTCCAATCTTTTAGAGAGAGCTTTACAAATTATTTTAACATCAACATTAATAAGGGAAATGGGACGATAACTTGTAGGTAGTACTGGGTCTTCACCTGGTTTTAATAGGAGACTTATGTTGGGCGAATTCATTTGTAATGGAAGCCTGCCATGTTCCTCTGATTCCTGAAGCATTCTGAAAAATACTGGTGCCAGAATATTACAGAATTCTTTATAAAATTCTGCTGGGAACCTGTCCGGACCTGGAGCTTTCTTGTTTGGCATGTTTTTAACAGCTTCACATAATTCAGCTGATGCTATTGGAGAGTCTATTTCTATATACATGAATTAAAATGTGATCATTTTTATTCCGACTCTTGCCAGATGCTGGTGTACATCATCAGTCATTCAGTGCATGGTAAAAAAAAAACAAAACTAAAAAACTATTGAAGTTCTATTCCGTAGTCAAAGACAATTCACTGTTATTGTTTTTGTTAACTCAGTAACTGTTTGGAATCTTAGTGGTCTAGTTTGAATGTGTTTTTTTGTCAGCCTAATTTTGATTTATCTGTGTTTATATTGTATGCTGGCCACAGGAATGGTATTGTTAACATGGAAGTGTATCAGGTGCCAGGTAACTGTGGTTGCAGTGAGGCTCTGACACGTTTCAGGCTTTATTTGTTTTAGATTTCCATCTTTTAAAGTCTGTGTGTATCATTACATGTTCAAAACAGATGTAAGTTTGTGCTGACTTACAGTTGGTGTCAGCGTGGATGGGGTACATGGCTACTGTCCTCTTGTGCAGGTCTTCATGTGTATTGCTCGGTTCTGTGTCCCACTGACTGGCTGGCTTGTAGCTATCACAGGATGCGTACACACAGCACTGGTACGCGTAAGGCATCTCTATCACCCTGAAGCGTAGAGACAAAAACAGCATTAATAATAACAAGTCAGCGTGGCAAAATCAGACGTGTCTGCCAGGACTTCTGTTTTTGGACAGTGTTTTTCAGTAATGATGTTATCCTTGATCACACGCCATTTCATCCATCACTTTTACTTTATATCTTCTGGCCTTCAGGGACTTTTTTTTAACAAGAATTAGCATGCTGCTTCAAGTGTCTGCACAATGTTTAAGTTCAGTTCAGGAATGATTTTCAGGAATACACTGCCTTTAACAGTCAGACTTGTAGGCTTTTGTTAAATTGACAAAGTTGTTATTATGAGATGAGGGATAATTTCAGTAATTGAACCGAGATACATTGTTCTTTAATGCCCAGAGGATACACACCTGAATCTTTAAATTCTTATTTTTACTAAGAGGAAAATAAAGTTAGTTGTGCCTTTGTAAGTTATTACCTCATGTGGGGAAAGTTATCCGGACTGAAAGGTTCATATAATTCTTTGTTCCCCTTCAGTTTGAGATGGGTGAGGGCTCCCAAACCAGCAACTGGCAAAGAGTTGAGACGGTTCTCAGTGAGGTCTCTAAAGTAAATTATAAAACAGAAATACAACGTTAGGTCTGCAAAATAAGACTATTATCCAGATATCATTGTGGGTGTGTTTTAGTAAAAAAAAAAAAAAAAAAAAGCTCCTGTCTCTTTGATATTATAACCTGTTCAGACAAGGCACTCTATCACATTCTCCTAAGATTGTATCTACTTTCAGATGTAGATAATCTGGCAAGACAAACTTGAGATTTCACACAAATATGTAATTTTGTTGTGACCTAAAACAAGCCTTGTGGCTACACATAGTTTTTCACACAAAAAAAATACTTGTCGGTGTTCCTCAGAGCCTTAGCCAAACATGACATCTTTATATAGTTTTAGACTTGTATAACTTTCTGACACATTTAGTGTTTATATTAGTCCACATCTTCAATAATTTCTTCATAAATTGAAAAGGAGAAGAGTGCTTCAGCTGATGTACTAGATGAAAGGTAGAAGTGTCTTAGCGAGAGATATGTATATTCTTTTTGCTCACAGTTTGATCAAAGAGTGAAGTGAGACAAAGGCATCCAGGTGGATCCACTCGATCATGTTCCAGCTCAGATCACTGTCAGAAAACAAAACAAACAAGATAATTTTGAAGTGAACTCAAATGGACTTATCAGCATTATATGTGCCCAGGTTTTATTTAATTTTATTTAATTTATTTATTGATCCCTCTCAATGTTGTGTTTACCCCTAGGTGTCAGTAAAGGGACAGACAGCTGTTAAACTTCAATCAGATCAGCTTTTCCAAATTTATACTTAAAACAAAACCGTTTACTTTTGAAATCCTAATAGTCAGTTTTACCCCACATACTTTTCAAATGTATTATTCTGCTAGTTTCAAAGAAGCTAACTTATTTGAGATTTTCTTTTTTTTTTATCTCATTACCAAGTATCTTTGGACTTTTATGATGGGATTTTGACATTGAGGTTGGAAATGACTGATAAATGTTTATTGCCCACTATTAAAAGGTGAAGATAGACAGTCATGTCTTTGATTGCCTCTGTGTGCATGTATGTATTTGTGGTGGGTTGTGGGGTTAGAGGGAATATGTCTCTTAGCAGAATATCTCATGAATAGCTGTACAAATTGTGATGAAGCTTGTGGTAAATAATAATTGGATATACGTCTACAGCTGACTGAACCATGGAGTTAAGCTGATTCAAGGTGGCTGTCAAAGCCAACTGRCTTGAATTAAATGGCTTTAACTCAGTCAGTTTACATATATTGACATAAAATTTGGTGTGGCTGTATTTAAGGATCACCCTCACCACATATTCAGAGTACTAACAAAATGAACTCTGTAGGCAAAACAATCTGAGCTATTGGACAGATTCTAGTCATTAAAAATTCAAGATGGGGACCACACTAAACTAAAAAAAACCTCCTACAATTCAGTCAGTGTTACAGTTATTGTGGTAAAATTTGTTGTAGCTTACAGACATTCACACCATGTACTTGGACTGTGACATTCTACAACAGTGCATTAAATTGTGCATAATGTTATCTTCAAGTTTTGACTAAAGCTGCTATGCAATCTAATTATTTCTCAGAATAAGATGGGCTTAGTCTAAAACGCTGTCATAAAAGGGGATAGGTGAAAAGCATTCTTTCAAAAAAAAAGATAAGCGCTAAATTAACATAAAGGATAAATTATAAATGAGATGCACTATGGTTGGTGCTTTTCAAATCTTGCAATGCAAACAGTTTTATATTGAATGCAACATTTCCCTCTGCTTTTATTCATTACCTAACACACCCAGACTCTTTTAAAGTTCCGTTTCCTGCCATTATAGTAATAATTAAAAAATCAGAATAATGCATGATGTGAGAGAGAAAGTAAAAAAAAAGGAATGAAGATGGACTCACAGTGCTCTGAGAGAGGTGAGCTGTTGGAAGGTAGTAGASTCTATTCTTCTAATTTGATTATGCTGTAGTCCTCTGCAAATGGAGAAAAACAGACTCTTACATACATTTTACGCAATAAACGAGTTAAACAGAAGACAATATGTTGATTCTGACAAGTATTTGTGACTGTTTTGGGAACCAGAAGTGCTCACATTTCTTGCAGGGCTGAACAGCGATAAAAGCTGGGAAGTTCCTCAATCTGGTTGTAGGACAGCTCCCTGCAACAGCCGACAATTAAAAACAGTTGCACAGAAGTGTGCAGAACCACAGTGACCAACTGTGGGTTTAAAGTGTGGGAAATTATGGGGTGACCGGATTACTTTGGTGTCAGCTCTGTGAGAAATGCTATATTAGAGGACAATCATTTTGGGGAGGAAGGGAGGAGTGGAGGTCAAGATTGGATTTCATAGTRCAGCTTTTTTTGTATATAGTTTTTTTTTTCATATCATGTTTGCATCTTTGTCTAAATGACTGTATAGAACTCACAGCACTCTGAGGTGAGGCAGTTGCTCACAAAGATCTGGAGGGAGAGCTGAGAGACCAGCCCGAGTCAGTGTCCTACAGAGAAAAAGAGGTTTCATCAATTATTGTTCAAGTTTAGTTTTCAAGAAACAAGGGAAGGAGTTCATTTGCCCCCTATGTACCCATTGCATGATTGAGAATATACACCATCATAAGGCGAACAAAAGACC
>NW_013952405.1:3987592-4006084 GCF_001266775.1 Austrofundulus limnaeus
CCCCACCCCCAATTCCCATAAGTCTATCTTGGTCAGGCAAGCAGGTTTAATTTGACAAACCTGTCACTGGCTTGCATAATTCCACCTTCCTAGTTCCCAACATCTCCTAGAATTATAAAACCCACCCCAAATGAAATATGTGTTTAACACTCACAAAATCTCCAGGCTGGTTGTTCCTTTCAGATCAGGAAACTCTTGAATTTGAGTTGCCCCATTCAGGGAACTGTAGTCAAAAAAGAAAAAAAAAAGAAAAGTTTTTAAACATTTGTCTTTCTCTTTGCTCCCCTCTTTTTCACTCACACACCCAGACCCTGTCTAACAGCTCATTTCAACCATCAAACTATTCCTCCAACATCAACACAGGCTGTTTTGGCCGTCTCACCAGACATCATAAGTCACTCCATTCAGCATGTTCTTACAGCACGCTCACTCTTACCACATCGTCACGCCGCACAGCAATACGTTCACACAACATCATTCAGTGGACTATTACACATGACCACTGAGCTCTCACAGCAAAGGGCAGAGGGTGATTTAAAGAGTGTTCATGCTAACTCACTGGAATGGTTTTTACTGACCACATACTTACAGTGTGTGTAGCTTTGGTAAGAACTGGAAAGCGGATTTTCCAACAAACTGGATGGGGTTTTCATAGAAATGACTGCAAGAAAAAGAGATGTGTATCAAATGTGCATCAGAGATAAATGGGGTTGAACTTGGTGTTTACATGAAATTTCAGTTGTGTTTATTTTAAATGTGCGCTTTGTAGCATTCTGAATAAAGCATTAAACTCACATGGTTTGGAGCTGAGGGTTTCCCACAAAGGCCTTCTCAGGGATGGCTTTGATATTGTTGTTATGAAAGCCCCTGAAAATATATATATATAAAAAAAACATTTTTGTTAGTTTTTACTCCCAATCGGTATGGTTTGGATTTAGTGTGTTTGGAGGAGCCACAAAGTGTGTTTGTGAGTGAGAGGCAAGTCACATGTCATGTTGCACCTGCCACTGCACAGCTGAAGAACATTTTTGGATACATGAGACGTAAACATGCTCACATACGCTGTATCTGTAACACATATGCATGCTGCGAAACATCTGCTGAAGCTGAGGAAAAACACTGCTTGTGTGTGTGTGTGCGCGCTGCATCTGTGTGTGTGTGCAGGCAAGTGGCTGCGTGGGTGTGTAGCCAGCACCTGCTCGGGGCGAGAGAGATTGTATCCGAGTGCCACATTAAAATCACTTAACGGGATTACTTGGGATAACCCAACCATGATAGTCATGTTGGGCAGGTGTGTTTTTGTGTGTGTGCGTGCGCATGCATACTCACAGTTCCTGAAGTTTGCTCAGTGTCCTGATGGCCACAGGGAACTCTTGCAGATCGTTGTAGTTTAAATCCCTGCAAGGAGGAAAGTTAAATAGGCTCAATTAAAGAATATGCACAAATTATGTAAGTCMAAATCCTGCAGAAGACTTCTAATTTGTGTTTAAATGTGTTTGTAAACCAATCCTTTAAAAATACCATTTGCTTTAGGGGTTGAGGCTAAACATAGGTCACTTYAGTGAAAATTCCGCTAAAAAATGGTTCATCACTCAGACTGTTTCTTTAACATAAACAGATCAGATGTCAGTATGGGCTGTGCAGTTTGTTTAGCTTGTATTTTGGCATATCATTTAACTTTCCTGTTTGCTAAGGAAGATTTAAAATGACATCAAATGCAATACATTAAAATACACCAAGCAAGATATCATGATGGCTGTTGTCACAATAAAATAGTTTGAAAGGAAGGAGGTCAGATATATACTGAAGACCTAAGCAATGCAGAGATGTGTAGATGAGAAGAAGAATTCTGTAATGAGTTCAAGACAGAAAATCTGAATGAGGGTTGAAGTGATGTGCTTCCAGGGTTTTGGTGTTGGTAAGAACCTTGGCAGAAGTGTTTTGAATTTACTGAAGGCTTTTGAGAGCTTTAATAGGCATCCCAAAGTTCAAACAGGAGGTGATGAAAGCACGAATAAGAGTTTTTGCCAGATCAGGGCATTGATAGCCAAAGTCTTAAGCTGTTTTTGTGTTGCAAAAAAGCAGAGATTATGATAGATTTGATGTGTAACTCAAGAAGAGATTAAAGCCAAGGCTGAAAACTCTGAGGATTGGTAGATGGCATACCCATCTGTATCCAGAAGGATACTTTATCTCCAATCTTTTTGAGTTTTGTATTTAGGGCCACTACCAAAAGCTCAACTTTGCTGCTGTTAAATTTAGGTACAGTGGACTCTAGGCTTTGATATCCCAGTAAGTTGACCAGGGAGAGCGAGGRGAGGTAGTGGTTGTATTGGTACTAATGTATATATTTGTATCATCAGCATATGTGAAATTTGAGACCATGAGTGGAGATCATGTGACCAAAGGAGAAGCGCATAAAATTATAAAGAGGAGCAGTCCTAGTCCAGAGCCTTGACGTATTCCTTGATCAACCAGGGCTGCAGGTAAACKAGTGTTATCACTGTTGGCAAACTGCTTGTTAGCAGAAATATAAGACTAAAACTAGAAGACAGCCATACATTACCGAAATAGTGAGATATACACAAAYGTAAAAATGGTATCAAATGCAAAGGAGAGATAAAGGTTTTGACTAAAATGATGTGTAGGTCTTTAACAATAAGAAAAGCACTGAGTCTAACAATCAACTTCTGAACATCCCAGGTCCCAGTTTATTCAAGCATCCACAGGATGAACTGAAACAACTTTGATCCACAGAGGCCACACCCCAAAATCCACAAGATCCAAACAATCCACTGGAAAACATGCCAGTGAGTGTTACACACCATAGACCCACCCAAAGTCTCTGAATCCAAGCTCTGATGGGTTAGAACAGTTTTGGTAGAATAAGGGAGTTTCAAACAACTTTAATTAGTTTAAATGTTCTGGATGGTTGGTGTAAATAGTGCTAGAAAAAGAAAAAGAAAACTTAATTTCCCATGCACACAAGATACACTTGTGCGCTTGGGAAAAGATTGGCTTGCATGTGCATGCTTGAGCATGTGTTCACTTAAACRTATGGCACAGCAGGTGTGCACATGTCTAAAGACTCTTAGCAATTCACMAGATTATCTAACAGTTTAACCTTAATAATTTTGTCTTTACAGTATGCTGTTAAAATAGCCTAATACATTTGATAAAATGCTGTGGGACAACTGTTTTTTAGTAGCTCTTGGTAAATGTGTGCGTATTTATATATGCACCTTGTTTGCTTGTGCTGTTGTGTTTTTTAGCAGGTCTCCTGGTAGTAATGGTTTTATGATGCAAGGGGTTGGTAGATGGTGGTAATGCAGATGGTGTCTCMTATTTCTCATAAGCAAAACCACTGTGAGAGATTAACCCTTCATACCACCACAATCTCYAAATCAATGACACCTGTCATCTTATCCCACTGAATCATCTGAGTGACGGCCCAAACACTTTAGCAAGCTCTATTCTTATCCAAAGAGCTCAATCCCTCTTTTTCACATTCTCTAGTTTCCCCCGCATCTGTCTAARCCATGGCTACCCTGACTTACACCTGACTTTTTTCACATTTCCCAGCATGCATAATGTCTTTCAAGTTGAGCGTAAAGCTGCAGTGTGCTTGTGATTGCATATATTGTTACACATTCTTGTATGTGCCCACACACACATGCTCATAAAAACCAACGCATTTTTTTACACTTCAACAGGTTGTTAAGCAGCGTGCCAAAAATTGYGTTTTCATCAGACCACCATGAATTTTATAGGAGACACATTTGCAAACGTTTTTTTAGTTTCTCWCTCTTTGTTTTTTCTCTTCCTTCATAAGACTGTCCATTTTCTTCAAACTAGTGTGTGGTTAGGAAATAGTTATTTAAAAAAGTAAATAGTTATTAATGTTATTCCCCCCATCTACACATGCAAACACACATGCAAACATCTCTTCTGGAGTCACATTATGCTATTCTTAGATTCTTGACCTTAGTACTGCTTTGCAATTATTTAAACAAAACAGAAAAATCCATTGATGATGCTTCAAGGTAATCAAAGAGGATCTTTTCATCTTCACATTCCTTCTGTTCAGCTTTTGGTTGTGGTTTTGAGAAATGTTCAAGCACCTGCCGAAATTACCGGCACATTAATCATCATGACTTTACAATTTAACGCAACACTTAAAAAGAATTGGCACACTCATTACATATGATTTATAAAAACACATTCATTTTAATTTTTCCTAGCAACACCCACCACTATTACTCACACAAGAAAACAAAGCAGAACTCAGGAACACTATGTGAAAAATGGTTGTGTTACCTCTTGGCGATATTATTCCACATATATCTGAAGGTTACTTTGAGACAATGTGGTTGCTGTAAACTCTGCAGCACTTACTGAATGTTGATACCATAGCTGACACRTATTCATCACAAAGCCTGCATCAGTATTGTGGAAATGAAAAAAATGTACTAATTTAGAGTGATGGAACAAAACCATTTCAAGATGAGTGTTCAGAGTTTATGAGCAYGGGACATTATTAAAACGTAAAATAAAAATTTCAACAGCTTTTCAAAAGCATGTGAAGTACTCACAGTGTCTCCAGGCTGTGAAGACCTTCAAAACATCTTGAGCCCATGCTCTGTATGTGGTTGTTATGGAGATGCCTGGAAAAAAGTCCACAAATAATTTTCAGACAGATACTGCTTTCTGCTCTGCATTCAAAATATTTTGTTCTRAGGTACAGTATGAGATGGGGGAAATAAGTGACTTTTCCGTTGTGTTTTCAGAGATATAATAAAGCAAATCAAGTTGTCACTTACAGTACGACAAGGGCGGAGAGGTTGGTAAATGCGTAATCTGGAATGTGCGTGATTTGGTTGAGGGCCAGYGTCATTGCCTGCAGGGATGGTAAAAAGTCCAGGGCCAGCACTGGGATCTCTGTCAGAGAGTTGTCATCCAACCACAGGTGTCTTAAAGAGTGAACACCTCTAAAGGCCTCAGCCGGAACCTCAGGCAAGAGGTTGGCATCGAGACGTCTGCAAGATGAGAAGAGCAGTGCTCAGCAGGATAATCACCTAATTGCTGCATTTCTGCCTATGTGCATGCAAATCTGCACTTTTGTGTGCATTAGTGGCTATGTGTCTTAGCTCCAAACTCTTTGGATTACTGGAAGGGTATTATAAGAATTATATGCCCTTTATTCTCTCCCTTTCAACTTTACTSCAGCCTCTTAGAAGCTCTTCATTATTATTTATTCCCATGCTAAATAAGCTTCAATGAGCTTCACCAGCTCAGACAAGCATGAAATGTGAGATGAGGAAAAACACAAACATGTAGTAACGATTATTGTGACCCTGTTTTATTTATCTTTGGTTTATTTATGTTTTGTGAAGATTTCTCTGTTCAGAGTGTAGTAAAAGAGGAAAGACAGCTAAGGCGCATCTTTAGTTCATCTTCCTTGCATTCTTTTTGTCCAGTTCCACATCTCAGACACAGACATGTCGTCTTTCATCTATTGAAGGTGGACAAATATATTATTATGCTTTCACACGTGCACTTTTATCTTTTCAAACTATACAGACCCACCCCCAAAATGTTGTCCTTTTTCTCCTTAATACCCTAAACCCACAGGCAAAGAGTATGGACACCCACCCCTTGTAAATACACCCATGCATACACACTGTCGATAGTGATAAATGATCCCCTCGAGGCAGGCTTGACAAGCTGAGACCACTTCCTTCTGCTATTCTTCTTTCCTTGGCCCTTTACACTTTTTCATTAATCTCATTTTGCTCCCTCYGGCCCCTCACACACACACAGACACACATTTTGTTTTTTACATCGTCATTTATGCATCCCAGTTCCTAGCTCTTGTTAAACATCCTCTCTTTTCAGTCCTCTACTGAGGTTCATTGATTCATATGCCTCTCACCCTCATCACCCCTCAGAGGCTCCATAAAACACAACACATCATCAAAGTGAAATCCAAACTTGGACGTAGAACTTTCCCCCCCAAGGAAATGTTTCCATCAAGTGCGCAACTGTAGATGCTGACAGATACTCAAAAACAAGTGTGTACAGACACCCGTCATAAACATATAAATTTGTCATGAATGTGCACACACAGAAAGAAAGGAACATCTTCAAGAATGCTCATTGTCCCTGGAGTTTGAGCATGTCCTTTAATGCTGCTAAGCTTTATTCACGTGCTTACTGTGCCCCCCTGAGGACATTGTTTGTCCCTGAGTGAAGTCAAARGATGAAAGCTACGGAAAGCCCTTCAACTTTCTGCGCTGTTCTCTGGGGCAAAAAAAAAAAAACTGTTCTTTTGGGTAGACCTGCCAGGTCTCCAGAAGGTGCAGACAGAACAGGGGAACATTCCACTGAAGCCAATAAAGCAGACTTATTTCCTGCCYATCACTTCAAAGTCTGATGTACGATTATAGGAGTGACATGCAGAAACAGAAAGATAGATCTCTTAAAATACTCAGGAAATCCTGGGACCTCTTTGTGTTGGTTCAGTTCTCCAGATGGCTAAAGCTTTATACATTGGGGAACCAGGACAAGCACATTTCAAAGCCAGCAAGTCAGATCTCTAAAAACAGGCTTCTGCTTATTTAAAACTGCTTGTGAAACTCATCAGTGGTGATTATGTTCCTTAACCTGTGGGTTGGAGCCCAGAACACTGCTGCTGTTTTGCTTGTGATGGCACCAAACTAAACAACTACACTCACACACTGTGTGGTAATTCTCTTGTTTCAAAGGGTGAGAGAATTTTTCCCAATCAGTTTCTGCAGACAAAGGGATTTTTAGCTGAGATTAATTTACGATTTACTTTGGATAAAAGTCTCCTTTTAACATTTATACCAATGTAAAATCTGTGTGCTGACTCATTTGCTGTTTCTCTCTCCCTTTCTTTTTACCTGGTGTTTTTATGCCAATGAGAGGCGCCGACGAGCTTCACACTCCAAATCCTTTTCACTAATCTTTCTCTGCTCAGCTTATCATTACTATAATGACAAGGTGCGTTTCTCTAAATTGGCTCTGTGTGTGTATTCTATGAGTGTGTGCATGTGTGTATGTGTGTGTGTGTGTGCGTGCGCCTTTTCATGGCATTAGGTGATCTCAAACTAAGGAAAATTGATAGACCTCACACACACTAAAAGCAGATCATCATGAGAGCAAATTGTGTTTTTGTTTTGGACAAACACATTCACACGAGGGCAGATGCAGTTGAAATGTCTGCCATGTGTGAAGATGTGTGAGTGTGAGTGCAAGTATTGTGGCTTCTAAGTAAACAGACCTGAATCATGGCAGACAGAGAACACTAGCTGGTAGAGGGGTTTGTGTTTCATACCCATCCCTCTGTATTACATTTCAAGCAATTTGTGGGATGAAAGAAATGATATTCATGAAGAATTGTTCATTTGGAAAGTAGAGAAGTGGCGTATGCAAAGTTAAGGGCAGTGGATGGCAGGGATGAGGATGTCCAACTACATTCAACTCTACATGCACACACATACACTGACCTCACAGATCAGACAATTAAGCCACCCAACAATCTCACTAGCCAGGGGTATAACAGTGTGGGTGGTGGAGGAGGAACGGAGGAGGAAGAGAGAGGGAATTGATGGAAAATAGGGTTGTTTCACAGCTCATTGGAGATGCTCTCTCTGGCCTGCAGTGTCTGCCGTTTCCCTCATGGCTTCCAGATGCTACCATGAGCAGCACTGACACAATCAGTGCTGTGACTTCTACCGTCAAGCTCTCATACTGAATGCAAAACTGTTGCAGCCAGCATTGGGGTAAGGTCTGTAATTTGTCAGCGGTATTCTATACCTGCACTGCGGTCAGAGCTGAGATACGTGGGTGGCCGGCAGGGGATGTTTAATTCCCTGTTGGATGAGGTAGAGTAGCATGATTACAGTGTGTGTACGTGTGCGAGAGAGAGAGAGCGAGACTCACAAGGACAACAGGTTGGGCAGGTCCCACGGAGCATCATCAGGAAGTCTCTCCAGCTGGTTGTTTTGTAGCATCCTGAAACACACAAACAGATGATTCATCTGCAGGTCAGTCTATAACCAATTAAATCAGTGTTAGTTCACATTGAGCAGAACAAATTAGTTCATAGTGATGGGAAATCTGACACAAGAGGAAACGAGGCCTGTGAAAGCTTGAAGAGAAGCAGAGGATGAAGGCTGGGGAAGAAAAAAAAAGAAAGAGAACCTCCTTGGGTGGGCTGGTGATGTCATTCTCAAAAGAATGGTGCAAAAATGAGGGGGAAGTGGGGAGCAAACAATAGCCTTCTCTTTCTTCTTTCACTATTTCCTGCTTTCCCTTTCATTCTCGCGCCATAAGTTTTTATCTCGATCTGTCGACTGAACATGGAGGATGCAAATGCCACTGTGTTGTGCAGCAGAACTGGTCTGGTTCTTCTGTGGCATGACAATGCCATGATACCTGTCACTGTATGACTATAAGGGTTCTTCTATTTAAACATGAGAGGCATATCTGAGCTTTTGATGATGATTCTAATAACCTTAAGTATATTTTCATTTCAATGTTGGAAACACTGACTAAACCGCAATGTGTCATTCATTTATTTGAGTATTTATTAAGGTGAGACCTACATTAAATACTGTCCTCAGTAAAGTCCATCAGCTGTGAGGACAATATATAAGATGAATTAAAACTGCATTTGTCTGATTTTTAAAATACTTCCTCTTCCTATTAAATTTACACAGAGTTTTTGTGTGAAGCATGAATGTTTACAGACATATTTATTCAATTATCTATTTTTATTTAATAGCCATTTATTTATGACTATTGTTGTCTCTGTGCATTTCACAAAACAAGGTCTAAAAATATCAACTTGTGGTTCTGGTTTTCCTCCAGATTCCTTCAGATTTCAAACCACATTTTGCTAGCTAACTTTATGTTCTGTGGCATTTACTCTCAAACTTTTCTCAGCCAGAGCCCAAAAGGGGCTAGGTGCCAATGCTTATGAAAACCTCTTTAAAACCCTTGTCCTGCACCCACAAGAACTATGACCACAACTCATTAGATGCAGCATGTCAGAAGGTACTATGCGTTTTACGGCTGCTTTGCTCTTTTCATGATTTAATACTTCACGGCTGGCTCAAACAGAGTTGGTGGCCTCAGATCATAAGGCTATGAACATAGAATGAGAAATGGGGTGTTAAGAGAATGGCCTTAAATGCAGTTCTGAAGTGACACTAGCTTCAGCCTCTGTAGGTGTTGTGACTGGGAGGTCCCTTCATTGCACCTGTGAAGCTGTGTGCTTGCAAATGAAACTTGTTGGAGACTTGAGGGAGCTGCAAGCAGAGCTGATTTCTTCCAACTCATAAAGTTTAATGGCACTTAATGATGCATAGCTAGTGTGTTTTATTTGAGATGGGAGGACAACTCTGTGAAGGCCAGAGTTTAAAAATCTATGGAGGTTTTGAACTGGATAAAACTAAATCCACTTTAGCAATGGTCAAAGGCAGGAGGAGGTCACTTACAGGACTTTGAGGTTGTGTAGACCTTGGAGAGCTTGACCTGAGATATACCTCAGTTGATTCCCTGAGATGCGCCTGGAAGAAAAAACATTTTAATATTTATGAAAAAAATGAAATATGAAAAAAGAAACATGAAATATAATAATTCTGACAAAAAAAATCTATAAGACCCAATGGAGCACTTTTACCATTTACGTTTTGAACTTTTTTTTCTTTTGGGGGTGGGGGGGATTTGGATTAGGCTATGACATGACTTCATCTGAGAGTTACTGCTGTGGGGTTACTGTTGGGGCAGTATGCAAATAACCATATTCAACTCCCTTCAGTGTGGTTGCTATTGGCCCTGAACGCACCCTAAAACCTTACAGATCCTGGGAGCTTTGATGAGTGAATAAAGACCGAGAGCAGGTCAGTAAGTGCAGTGTGCAAAAGTACATGCATGCATGTGTATGCTGATATGAGCATGTATATAATGTTTGTGCACATAAACATGTGTGGTAAATCTGCATGCCTATTTTCATTTCCTTGAGGTGAAATTAGGCCCAATCCAAAGGGGCCTTGAGGACATCACGGGAGAGAAACCACACACATTCATACAAGCAATCCAATCAGTTTGTTTATCAGACACAGCACCTAATGGTCATTTGTGAATGTGTATAAGATGTCCAAATAAATAACATTCAGTCCAACAGAGTAACTCTCAAGGTCACAAGCTGGAAACAAAGTTTAAACACAGATTTGGTTTTCACAGCACAAGACCACCCACTTTTATTAAACACACACACAGAGACACATACATTAAAGGTTAGTCATTGGCACCCTCCTCCAACTCAAACCATTTCTTTACAGGTGACATTCCAGCTTTACGCTTCACAGATCTCATTTGCCCAAGTTGCATCATTCATGTCTGGATACTGAAATAATAATACTGATTACAATCTGCCTTTTCAAGATGTTGTAATCTAGGCAGTAAGTGGATGAAAAACTCAATTTGACATCTGATATTAATGTCAACAAGTCTCATTCATATTACTGTGCAGTGGCTAACCACACAACCCCACCCATGCCTGCCAGAACTCACACCCAGCTCTGTCTTGAATTCTCATAGAGTTCATATTTATCAAAACAAAGATGCACATCAGCATGCTGGGATACAACATGGTCTGAACTGATTGCTATCCAGCTATTGTGGTGCTGTTAATTCATGCCTAAACTGCAGCCAAAACTTAGAAGAACTGACATTAATTGGACCTTAAACTGTCTAAGTATAGATTTTACAAAAATTAGAGACAGCTTATCCTTCTAATTATTATTTTTTCTTTAATCGAATTTAAAAATAAAAACACATTTGTTTTTTTGTTTGGATTTTCATTCATAAAGTACTCATTAGTTTCTCCCAAAGACTATTAAAATATTACTGTTTTACTACCATTTTCAGTTTTTGCAATGTAAGATGGTCAACAGGGACATTTTAAAGAGGGACGTTTTAAAAGGAAACAGTTTTTGCATATTTTGAAGCCCACAATAACAAAATACACACACTTGAGTGCCATACTTTAAATTGATCCCATTCAAACACAATAAATAGTTGCAGAAACTCTGAATAAAAAAAACACAAACTGTTTTTGTTAACTTTTAGGTTTATTAACACAAAATTTATATTTCAAAAAGCAAGATGTGTATAAGTGTGCATTCCTCTGCCAACCTAGACCCATTTTTTCATAGCTGAATGACTGAAGCCAAAACTGCATTTGACTGGAAATCTGTTTTGTTTTCTCTGAGTCATCTTTTCATTTTGTAGACGACTTCATTTGTTAGACAGTTGTGTCAAAAATGAAGATGAATATTCATAAGCGACAAAAAAATCTGATGTTTTTGACAAAAATCAACAGAACACTAGTCTTCCTCGACCAACACTTTCCATGATATCAGCGTGTGTCTTCGTGCATGTCTGTGTGTGTGAGTGATTGTATGTATGTGTGAATGTTCCACACTAAGCCTCCTAGTCGTTCCACATCAATCTCATTCTAATGAAAGGCGCCTTGCTCTTGTCAAACCTTGGCTCCAAATGTTTTTTCTTTTAATTTGATTTGGGGATTGTTCTTGGCCCCCGCTCTGCATAAAAAAGTAACGCACACACACAAAAAAAGTCATCCTCAACATAATTTAGTCCTACTGAAATGATTCAGAGGTGAAAGAACAGAGGCCAGAGTAGTTCAAATGTGTGGGTGAAAAATGGCAGTGGTGCTGCTTGTTACAAAGGTGAGACCACCCCGCTATCAGTGCTAATCAGTGAGGACTTTACTGAAGCATACCAACTGCTGATTATCTGATGTATCGCCATGTCCCATTGCCTCAGAATAATAAACAAACTGACAGATTAAAGAGTTAGAGAACAAGGATAAAGAACAACATATTTTTTGGATTCAATCTCGTGCAGTGATAGAGGTGCAGCAGGGCCTTGGCGGGTGATAGGAGTTGATGATGAAAGGAGTCGGAGAGGATAAACAGGTCTTATCTGCGAGAGGACACGTCGTACACATGTGTTCTGTTAGTGCTTGCACATGTGTGACCTTTGATAGAGGTGGTCCATCAATAGACATCTTAATGGCGAGGTGTTTAACCCCTCAGTCCAGTCTCAGGGTCAGCCACTTAACCTACCGTTAACCTCTAAAATTGCGGGCGTGAAATACAGACTGGGGTAGCGTCTGTTTTCAGTGAGTGGCTATGTGTGTTTGGGAGAGAGCAGCAGAAGTGCTGAAAAATGATGATGTTGGCAGCTTTTGTAGGAGAATTTCTAATTGACCTGATAGCTCCAGCTGTGAGGTGCACCTGGGGCTCCAAGGCAGCCAATATTACAACCTCCTAATCCTCGACTACGTCATTCTGCTGGCATATCTGCAGACGATCTTATCAATGCGAAGAAGAAAAGCAGGGTAGCACTGGCCTCCACCTCTTTCCACTTACATTTGAACTTCATGTGGTATGCATGATTGCTGGAAAACTTTCACAAGGTTGGCTGGCTGGCTGGCTGGCTGGCTGTTTTAAAACTAAGCAGAAAAGTGGGAGCCATCACTATTTGTTTTTGTTTTTTACACACATTCATTATGCATATGCATTGAACTAATGCAGTGTTGCATGTGATTGATAAAGCCAACGTTGGATAGCTTCACCTTTCAAGCTACTTTAAATGGTCTCTTTTCAGATCTATAATTACCGGAAGAAGTTGATTGATGGCTACAGATAATAAGTATGAGAGACTCGACCAAAGCAGACGATTATGTGAAGAGACAGAAGAAAAAGTGAAACATGATCTACGGAGGAGCTAGGGATTTTGATAAAGACCATAGACTGGAAACGCTGTCATCTTTAAGTGGTTTACAGGAAGAGCTTCTTAGGGCCAGTTTCACCACATCTATCAACTTTCAAGTTTCAATTTGACCAGAATTGCGCATCTTTGATATTAGAGTAGAACATCTGAATGGAGGGCAGGTCTTTGAAATGTCAGGTAAATAAGTAACAATTCTGAGTTTGTGGGGTGGGCATTGCTGCCCTTTCATTAAACYACAGACACACAGACTACCTTTCGGTTCACAATTATTATGCTGACGGTGTTGCACAGTTCTGTGTTTAAACTGAAGTAGCTCACTGATCAAAGTGTTAAATGAGGACTTAATGAGAGGTTTCTGAGATCAATTGAATGCAATCAAAAGATAAAGAATTAGAGAAAAAGAAAAGGATGGGTAATGATGACAACTTCTATTCAATGTTAATAATACATTAAATCAAAGGCACTTTTTATGATATCTGATGTCTGCTTTGCAAGTTATTTTAATTGCCTTAGCTTGGGTTCCTAAGGWTTAGGTGTCCCTATAATATAAAGGTGAGAACTCAGTAAAAAGATGAATATCATTTAGGTTTAAGAGCAGTGTCCTGAAGGGATACTTCATAGCTCTCAAGATTGTATTTTGTCTACTTGCCGTTGGGTAAAAATGATGAAAGTTTTTGCCACAAGCACATTTGATTTGATTGGTTTGATTGGTTCATAAGAATTTGAAGGTAGCCAAAAGGAGAATAATAAAAGAAAACTATCAAAGGAAAAGATTTTGGCTTGCAATAGCCTGCAGTTAAATGAATATGGGAGGTGGGGTGTGCTATATGAATCAAATGGATGGGAAGACAGAGTTAGAGAGGGCAAGCAGGGAATTCAGAACCCAACATCAAACAGTTTATCACTCTACCAGTCACAACACGCCTGGACCTTGCCTCTCCTTGTGCTACCAACCAGTGCACAAGTCCCACATCAAAAGCTGTCTCTCAAACCTACCATGTTCAGGCTTAGATCCATAGATTGTTTTTTTCTACACACTATAAGTTGTTGCAATTATAATCTGTTTACCTTAATTCACTATGCTCCATCTCACTAAACCATCTAGACAGAAGTGGACGTAAAAAATGCATTTTTCCAAGCCTTGGAACTTCATCATCATCCCAGCACATCTCCAGAAATGGTTAGCCAGCAACAAAACTTGGCTTTAGGGCATAGACATCCTTCTTGGAAGAAGTACAAAGCAACAGAATGTCTCCATAAAGTGTCAGAACCTCAGTGCAGCAGAGACACAGAAAGATCAATAGGGCTGTAAAACATTGGGAGGATTGTCTGTGGACAAGCAATGCAGGTGTAGCTTCATCCAAAACTCCAGTGCAACCTTACTGTTCAGCTTTACTCTGTACTGTGTGGTTTCTWTTATTACACCCCCAGCAACAGTAGAAGTTCATAACTGCTATTTTGTAAACTACAGTAAATCAAAGTCTTGATCTCAATATTCTAATACTAAAATAAGGCCATTTTTCTTTGCTCAGCATCAGCCTTCTGGTCAAACACAGTTTGACTGGGACTCAGAGTCAACTGAGCACTTAACCAGCCAGCCTTTTTACCTTCATCATCATTAGCTCATGCCTCACAGRCTGCAGCTGCAAGAATTAGTAAAGAAAACAGTGGACTGTTCAAACACAAAAATCAGACAGACAGACACACACATACACACACACACATTGGTAGGATTCAGGGGAAAAATAATCATGTGAGACTGACATACACACATTCASACCCTCGGGGCACGTTTGCAGGCAGCTTTTATAAAACGGAGACTTAGYTGAATTCTGCTGAATGGTCAGATCAAATATTGGCAAAGTTGCTGTGGATTGTGTTCAAAAGKTTTGTGAATTCATGTCTTTCATCAGCCCTGTGAGAATGAAATTGCTTGCTTCTTTGTAAAGAGCCAACCAAATAGTTTCTGTTCAGCACACAGTAAAGAAGTCAGAACAGTTCTTACTGTGTCCATATTGTGCCAAAATGGTACTCTTGTAAGTAACTAAATGAAAACAACTTATAAAGCTAGCCAACTCACCACATCCACAACCATTTGAGCATTGGCCATTGGTTAAATAAACTTTTGAGAATTTGAAGGACAAAGTCTTCTTATTTTTTTTTCCAACCAGTTGTCATTGTAGCAGTTTTAAATTAAGTTATTCTGGTAGTAGTTGTGTCAACATATTACTCATACCATAAGTTAGTCAAACTTGCAGCTCAGTAAATAGTCATGGAAGTCTAAATAGTTTGGTCGGCAGTTGTCACAGTAGTAATCACAAGTAATATGAGTTGTAATAGCTTCAGTAGTTAGAAGTGCTTTGGGGTCCCAAAGGGTGCAAAGTTATGAGAGTAAAGGTGAGAATATACTCAACTGTTGGCCATAAATTGTTACAATACCATAGCAATGCTTCTGTTTAAATGAGTGTTTGAGAMAAGCTATACTCACTGCAGTCCTCCTAAACCATAGCCATCACTGCTAAGAAAACAAAACTGCTACACAGACAGAATTTTAGAAAAGGACTTTCAAGAAGTACATTTTTAGACATAAATCTAACTATGAATTTAACGTATCATTTTTA
This sequence comes from Austrofundulus limnaeus, assembly GCF_001266775.1. Lineage (NCBI taxonomy): Eukaryota > Metazoa > Chordata > Actinopteri > Cyprinodontiformes > Rivulidae > Austrofundulus > Austrofundulus limnaeus. Next base: position 4,003,066 of record NW_013952405.1, read on the forward strand.
CTTGTACACATTTCAAAGACATACCACTTATACCACAGACAATTGTTGAAACAGTATGTGTGCAGACTTTTCTTGCTTTACAGCGTACAACAGCCTCCAAAATGTTGCAAAATTGGAGATGTGCTTTAATTGAAGAAAGAACTACTGGGATGATGTTTTACTCCAGATGTTGAATCTTTTTTTCTGTTTACACATCAGAAAAATGAAACTGAAGGCCAACTAAACATTTAAAAAKACAACATTATCATTGTTTTAAAGGTCTCTGAAATCATCCTGACAAATAATTATGTCTGGAATTGTTGATTGTAGATTGCTACCCTTGTCACTACCACTAAAACAAATTTGGGCACACAAAGGATGAATATTTTCTTGTGGAAACTGTTTTGCTCTTGTATTTCATTAAGCATTTTGCTTTGGCAAATTCTTGTGTCTATAAGTGTGTTGCTCCTGCTGAGCTGTCCAGCTGAAACAAAGTCAACGGGGGAAAGAAAGCAGCAACTTCGATGCAGAACACATGACCTACCCAGCAAATACTTTAGGACCATATATTCACTCTCCGAGTGACTATCAGGTTCCCTTTTGTTCTGCTTTTGTACAGCCATCCCGGGATCTACTAACTTATTGCTGTAGGCAATAACCTTGGTGGGGGAGATCAGAGGCAGGCCAGAACCAGCAACCTCATCTCTGAGGTCTGTGTGTATGAGCAGGTCCGGAAAGGCTGTTTTTGCGTAAATTGTGACAATAGGGAGGTTCATAAACCTAAGTGTGGGATGAATGATTTTGTACTCACAGTTCTGATAACAGGTGCAGTCGGTGGAAGGCTCTGGGCTGGATCTCACTGATGTTGTTCATACTAAGATCCCTGGACACACAAAATGGAAAGTATCAGTGCATAACTTATTTTTTTGCCTTTGAAAGTACACAGGATGTGAAATAACAAATGTTTATAATGTGTTTTTTTTCTCTTGGCAATCAATCACCAAAAGCAGAGAGCAAGACAGAGAAAGTTTAGAGGGTTAGGTATCGAGGTGGGAGGACAAAGGGTGAAGAGGGAGATGCAGAAGAGAATTTTCCCCAATGAATCATAGTTGGGCAGCTGTAATTTCCTCCTCATCCCATGGACTCTTTCTCTTTTCCAGATGTCTCACTCTACTTTCTTTCACATCTGACCCCTCGGGCTCCCCTCATATCTACCCGGCTCTTTCTCCTTCCCCCTTCTTCGTTCTTTTTCTTTTTAGTTCCTTGCTCAGGTTTCTCCTGAGTTCAGAACCTTCCCTTTTTGTTCAGCACTCTAACAGACACTCCATTTTTATGCCTGGATAAAGCATACGCTGACATGAGAGTATGTGTGTTGCGTGATGGGTGTTGATGCAGCTGCGTTTCTGTGCAAGACAAAGAGGTTAAGCATGATCACGCTCATCCTTGTAATACATACCCAAGATTTTAACATTACAAGACTTACAAATCAGCCTTTGGTAGAAAACATTTCTAACCTTGTGGCCTCAGTCATGTAAGGTCATCTCTTTGATAAACACAATGAAAGCAAGGAGGTGTTACATCATCCTTCCTTTGCTTTCACAGTCCTTGGGGTCTTGCATGAGCCTTTAGCAGCAAGGCTTGTCAGTGCGTGTGTGCCTGCATGTATATATGACAATAACCATTGCTCAAAAAGCCAGACCACCAGGCTAGAAAGTGTAAACTGTGCTCTTAGAAGCCCTTTGCAGTTGGGAATTTTGACACACTGGCTGTTTGTTTGTCCAGTCAGCCAAGCTGACAGGGGGTCTGAATGGATCTGTCTTCAACCGTGATCTACATCCAGCTTCAAGGGAGACCTGGAAAAACCACTGTATAACAACACTCAGCTTTAAACATTTGGATATTTTTACTTGTCAATCATAATTAGTAGATGAGACAAGTTGGGATCCTGTCAAAGATAACATTTATCAATGGGATGTGGACGTCAGAAGTTATTTGGAGTGAGGAGATATGAGCTCACCAATTGATGAGCATGCTTGTTTCTTTTACTTGTTTCTTTCCTCTTTGACATTTTGCAGGTCAGATAATTATGTATCATTTCCACAGCATCTGCTGATATTTAATGATTTCTTTTAAAAGCCTAACAATGGCATGTTAGTTTCSTTGGATGATAAATTCCTGTCATAAATGCTGTGACTTTTCAGTCTGACTGCAAAGAGAGGGCTGTTTTGATTTTTGTAATGGAGAAAATAACTGATTCCTTAATTTGATTCAGGAAAATAATGATCTTTAAGTTTTAATATTTTAGTATCAAATTATTATAACTCACATAATCTTGGCAATCACTTGTGTATCACATCTGCCTTTCTTAAAGCGACTCCTCTGTTGTTTTGCAAACACATCAAATTGTGCTGTTTTATGCACGTTTATTGTACAGAGCATGGTAATGTGCATTGACAGCTAGTTGTAATATGCCATTAAGTTGAGCTGGGACAATAAAAATAAAGGAAATGATGGAAACTGCTACGCACCGTAACTAATTCAGGTRCAAAAACATTCAGTAAAGATTTTTTCAAATGTTTATGGAAACACAAGATATTTATTTGACCTGTTTGTATAACCAAAGTGAAAACCTCTTATCTTTTTCAGTTTTCATTCTAAATGGAATATGATGCAATTCATGAACACAGTTTAAAAACGATGAGTTGATGAAGTAAATTTATGTGAAAAACACAAAAGTCTATGTAAATGAATKTAATTGAACTCAATTGTCTTTTAATATGCAAGTATGATGATTTTATAAAATGCAACTATGTGAAGTGACAAAAGCATATTTTTCCACCTAGAGTCGTATATATTGTTTTTTGCTTTTAAACTTGTTGGCATCAGTAATACAGAATTTGAGGAGCTCTCTGTCTTTCAAAGAAAGAGATTATGCATATGTTTTGTCTTACTGGAAATTTAAGACACCCCAAAACATTATTTTCACTGCATTTAGAATGTTGCATTCATCTGTGGGGGGTGGGGTGGGGGGAGGGACCTA
>NW_013952405.1:4006927-4013312 GCF_001266775.1 Austrofundulus limnaeus
CCCAATAGGGGTCTCCAGAAAAAGTGGTGCCATACAGTAATGCCCCTTTTGTTCTTGTCCAATCAGGTGGTGCCTTAGGGTGTCGCCCCTTTTTTGCTTGTCCAGTCAGATGTGTCCTTTTAACAAAGTCCATCAAATCAGGTGTGTCGCTTTAGAATCGCCTTTCGTTGTGACACGCCCTCTCGTCCGCACTCGTCCACAGAGACCCCTACTTGGTCGGCTGGGGGTGCGCGCTTGGCCATTGGTGGAGTGTGGGGGTGGTGTGTGGGGGTGGTTGTGGGCGCGGCTTCGCTGCAGCAGGGGGGCTGACCGGCCGGCCTGGTTCGGTCCGGGCCGGGCCTTAGCTGTCTGATCCTCTCCACCCCAGAATAAATGGGTCTACCTCCTGGGTTCGGATGWGGGCTGCCCTCCGTCGGGGGTGGGTGCATGTCCTGTATTCAGCMTGTTGGCTCGTAACATTTTAAAATATTTTAGATGATTTGTTAGCAGTTAGAGTATGTGATGGTGATGACTCTCAGCTAATACAAAAGATCATTTTAGCTCAACATCTGTAAAACTGRCCGAGTATGCTAAGGTTTGTTAGTTGTGGTGACCATCTTGAATCAWTTAGTTGAAACCSTACTTTCAATGATTACTTTTGGAGAGTTTCAATGGAATCCATCTGCATACAAACTCCTGATGCCCACATTTTAACTTGATATTCAACAATGAGATCTAAAGTAGAAATTTACAAAGTTATTGAAAAAAAGAAGCAATATAATTTAAGTATGTGACACCCACAATGAATTGCTTTAATTYTCAGTGGCAGGATGGAGTGGGMGATGGATTCACARACTGGGGCCTCATCCTCAGTAATGAGGTTGTTGCTTCTGTCGGTCGTRGTGAAGAAAGAGTTGAGTCRAAAGGCAAACTCATGATRCACTGGCCTGCCTACGTTCCAACTCTCACCTATGGTCAAGAGGCATGGATCATAACCGACAGAACGAGATCCCAGATACAAATGACCAAAATGAGTATCCTTCATAGGTTGGCTGGGCTCAGCTTTAGAGACAGAGTGAGGAGCTCCATCTGATAGACTTTCAGAGTAAGAGACGCTGCTCCTCCACATCGAAAAGAGTCAGTTAAGGATGTTTGGGCATCTGATGCCTCCTGGATGCCTTCTTTCAGAGGTGTTCCGAGCATGTCTCACTGGTAAGGGTAGACCCAGGACTCACTGGAAGGATTATGTCAGTGTTTCTCTCCTACATCTGTTGCCTCTGCGACCCGACTATGGATAAGTGGTAAAAAAAATGGAGATGGGGAAGCAGCAATTTACATAGAGATATGCTTTATGGTCCATATAATCTGTTTCTGATGCAGTTTTTMTAGTTTCTTGAATGTAATAGAACAAGTTTAACACATTAGACCATGAGATGAATATAAGTGACTGTAAAGTTGTCATGGAGATTACACAGAAAGCAGTAATAGCACACCGGATGACATAATTAGGACTGTGTGACATCATGTGCAACACCAAAAAGGTGTGTGGCCTCATGAACAATACACAAACACACCTTAATCCTATTCATCGTCTGTACAGCAATTATCCGTTGAGGAGAGTATTTATTAGAACATTCTGGAAGGATCGTTAAAGTCGAGCAGCGCACAAACACACTCATGGAGACACATGTACGCAGTCAGCTTCTGGRGATGCGCCCACAGATGGAGACAACTCTCCATTATCTGGTCCTGATTAAAGAAGCCATAAACAAACGTTGTGTGAAGTCCATAACAGCGGCCTCTCTCAGGCAGAGTAAACACACGGCAACGGAGAGAGAGCAAAAATGTTTAAAAATAAAGACGCTCACCAGTGAGTCATGGGGAAAGGTTGAACACGGCTCGGCTCGGCTGTGGACTCCCAACGAGCTCACTGGGAAGCTAGAGAGAGACATTTCTGCTGTGCAGGCCAAGGCCTCCACTGACAGCTTGACGTATCGTTGGAAGGCACAGTGCTATGGCTTGTTTTTAAAATCAAATAACAGCTGTGGCTTTTTTAAACCGAGATAATTATGATTGATGACTACCACATGTGAATTGTGTCGGCTGGCGCTGTGACGTGYAGATATTTTCAGCGCAAACAAACGGACGCAAAACGAAATGAGAAAAAGGGTGCTYGAAAAATCCGCAGGCTGAGCCGTGTGTTGGAGTTTCACAGCTATAACTGGATTCCCTTTTTATGGCGTTTTTGTGCGTGCATGTGTGTGTGTGTGCTAAGATGTGTCAGTATTTGTATGCGCCATGCAACCYCCCCAATTTATAGGTGGCTGCGGTGTGTGTCATAAGATGTCTTTGTCTCATTTTCACACCCTTATTTTTTCCCAGTGAGCCTCCAGACATGGTGGGTACAGTCTCTGTTGCGGTTTCACCACATCATACATGGACAACTCTGCTGCGCATAGAAATAGATTATTCTGTGTGTGGGTGTGTGTGTGACAAAATAGAAGCACATGTGGATGCTTTTCTTTGTTTTTTAAACAAGTCTTCAGTCGGCAACTGTTCAGCCCTTTTTGGCCATCAAAGTGKCAGAAAAGCTTTTCGATGTTACTTGTAGGACAACGTGTCTATCAGCTGACAGAGGCTCATGAGACTTTGCCTTCGCTTAGATTTCCTTTATCTGCTGAATGATAAACTCAAGACTCCTCTACCGTGTTTGAAACGAAACAAGCAGACTGATGCTCATCAATAAACACGCTCYCACATGTACCTCTGAACTGGTCCTTTTATCCCTTGTGTTTGTGATTCTACAGAATGACTGACAAAGCCCTGAGTGATGTTTTTATCTCCCTTTTTAGGAAATAGATTTTAGTTTAGGTACTTTTTGAGTTTTTTTTCTTGTACGTTTTAGCACAGTAGCATGTGAGCAATCAAGGCCAGCACTGCAAAATTTTTAGGAGAAAATAAAATATTTTGTCATTTTTCCACTTTCACACTGCCAAAGTTTCATGATTTTGCACAATGCACACAATGCACATTGATAGATTGGTTAGTCTTTTTTTTTCTCCAAAGCATGCATGTGTACACTTGTGTGCATGAGAATGTAAGAAAGGAAGGTTTGGCATGGGAAGAAAGGTAAAACAGTGTATATATGACTGCTTTATGCTGTGATTGATAGAGTATCCATGGCAAGGAGCTGCTCTTAAGGGAGGAACAGAAGTATAAAAAAAGCTAAGGTACATTTCCATTCATCAGCCTTGGCCCTTTCAGTTATTCTTTCTACCACTCAATCTTGAACAGTCATTCTTTCCCCTCGACAACTCTGTTTTAAATTTCAATTGGAGCATGGGTTTACACAGTCTTGTAGTTACAATGCTGTGATTTATCAAATTTCCTTTTTGGCGTCAACAGAACTACTGAAGTATGTTATCACCTCTGTGATCAAAGGCAGAGTATGCGTGTGGGTGTGAATGTGCCCCTAGCTCCATTGTTGCAAGTTTAAAACTGGAGGCCTTCCTGACAAGAACTGGTGATTTAGCGCAGCAAAACAACTAGCCACATCGTATGAGAAACACCCGTTCACGTCAGGACATACATGCACTCAAACACGTGCGGTTGCACTACTTCCAAAGGCAGTCGCAAACTCTCCAGCCTCTGGTTGTATTTTGTGGGTTCGACGACAGACCACCCTGGTGACTGAATACACCCTTAGACTGGGACAGATACCATCAGGAGACAGGTGTTTGTTATTCCGGCATTAGTGATGAAATGCGTCTGTCAGACAAAGCTGAGCGAGAGATAATTTCGTTTTGGCAAAATACATTTTCCTCCCAAATAAAATGTGAACACGTAAATAGTGTGGAAAAGCTTAATTTGATTTTTTTTCTCCTTTTCTGAACACTTCGTGAGATTCCCTGTAGTCAAATCTCAACACACATCCATTGCTTTTTGTCATTTTTTATTTTGCAGGGTAGTCCAGTGGGCTCTAATTTAACATCGGATTCACTCTGTCAACAAATCTTTTAAACTGGCTGTTTTAGTCATGGAATGTATCGTTTTAGTGTACCAGAAACCTGCAAAGGTTTTCTGCGGCTGGGGTGGGGGACGACTGTGACTTGTGATTATCATCACCAATGTTATACTTATATTGTGTATTTTTTCCCAGCAAAATCATCAGTGTTAAAATAACACTAAGAGTACCTAAAATACTGTATATGTGGCTACTCTTTCTTTCAAGTTCAAGTAGTTTTATAGTCTTTTTTGTTTTTGGCTTAAAATAAAAATAAGTACCGCAGTTTTATTGTCAGTGCTTCGTATGTACAACTGAAATTGCGTTACTCTCCTTCCCAGTTACAGCAATAAATAAGTAATCAGCTAAATATAGCACAATCAAATAACATTGTAAATAATCAAAGAATGACACTAAATGTATAATACAGCAAGGACACAGATATGGATGAATGTGGGACATCGACACACAAAATAATAGGTGTGAAGGGGTACTCAGTAGTGCAAAAMTAAAGATCTTTATGCAAGAAAGAGGTGAATATTGCAACTATAGTGGTATAGAAGCATCTTTAAATTAATGCTAGAAAATGTCAGTTTTAGCACTTTATATTTGATGTTTTAGCTTTGATTAAATAATTGTTGATATAACTCTTAACTATGCAGATCTGCTGTGCTATTTCACAAATCTGTCTGTTTTGTTGTTAAAAAAAATACCAAAGGGTTTCCAAGGACTCTGGAAGTTAAGGAAAACCTGGGAAAGGACTTCCACATTTTACATACAGAGAAAAAAAAAACTCAAGGAATTTAAGAAAAATGTAAAAAATCAAGGAAAACTCAGGGAAATTAAACACTAATCTACAGTAAAAAGATGATCTTTCTGAGATTTTGATGTATGCTAGTATTTTAGTAACAATGAATTCATGTTCTACTTCTATGTGTACACAGTATCCTTAGTATCATTGGCTACAGTGGCTTTTTAATATCTGATGTTACAATATAGAATGTATGCAGTATGCATGTACCGTAGACTACACTATACTTTCGGTCATATCTGAATGTGACTAATTTTTAGAAAGTAAAAAGCGAAAGGGTAGTTAAGGACTTTTTGCCTCCAGAGCTGTCATACACAGCACATTGTGATCTGGTCCAGTAGTAACACAGTATCTTGTGATGGAGGACTCAGCTTCTACACCAAATTTTGAGTCGAGGTTTTGTGTGACTGAAATGTTTTCTGAAATTTCTGGACTCACTCGGGGAAAACTAAGGAAAATTTTGTTTTCGTGAAATGCTTTGAACCCTGTTTTAGCATTAAAAAAATGGACACTTAAGCCCGTTACTTTAACCCTGGCAACTGTGCTGTGTGGGCAACCAACTACAGTTTACGAAAATATCCCAGTTTCTACAGCTACCTCTACTCCCCGTGACTTGTGGAGTACATCTGCACATTCTGAACTAGGTACTCCACACATAGACACTATGAATCAAACACACGTTTGCAGCTGCAGTGACAAAGAAGACATTCCTACTGAGTATAACTCCAAAATCTAACCTGCGAACAATAAGGAAACTGTAAAAAATCAAGTAATCCAAGTCATCTATAGAGACTGAAATACCCATTTTCATTATTGTTTTGGCATTTTATTTGGTCGTCAGTCTTTGCACTCTTCAATTTCCAAATACAAATATTGTAAGTTTATAAAAGCACTCACTCAACAAGCTAATGATGTGAGGATAAAGAATTGCCCTAAAGGGACTGATATGTGAAAAGTTGTCAGTGAGATGCTGTCTGGCTTGTTGCTCAAGCATAAGCCTGCATGCAGCACATAAATAGACTGCATGTAAATCCATTTTCACGGCCCAAAGAGGGGTGTTTTTCATGACACCCGGCCAATTTAGAAAGGTGCACAACCTAAGGCATTCTCCTCTCACTTGCATCTCTTTCTTCTTTGCCTCCTTGTGAATCCCTTTCTTCATTCCTCAGGTGGAGACATTTACCAGACAAACAGTCAATAATGGCAGTAAGCTCTCTTGCTTTGAAGGAGGCTTATATGTGAGGAACATTAGAGTAATAGATCTTTAGTGGAAATCAGCAGTCGGAGACTTGCCCTGAAGGCAGGACTTCTGCATTAGGGGTACTTGAGCCGCACCTTAKCTGTCTTTGACTGTAATTATGACAATAATGTCTTCAGTCGGATTCAGTCTGAGCCTATCCGCTTAGCTCTTTGAAACAGTTAAGGCACGATGAAAGAGGATCTTTTATTCCACACAATGTAACTGGTAGTCGCTGCTTGGGTGCTGCTTTTAAGAGGGTCTAAATAGTTGTGTGTGTGTGTGTGTGTGTGTGTGTGTGTGTGTGTGTGTGTGTGTGTGTGTGTGTGTGTGTGTGTGTGTGTGTGTGTGTGTC
>NW_013952405.1:4013542-4017686 GCF_001266775.1 Austrofundulus limnaeus
CACACACACACACACACACACACACACACACACACACACACACACATGCACACTCACAAAGAGTCAGGAAGGAGGGCACAATGCTGTCCTCCCTCCTCCTTTCTCTGAAGATGTGTGTTTTTTTTCTCCCTCTCTCCCAGACTTCCTGGGAGGGGTACACTGCCCTTTGTGTCCAAATGCACTCTCTCTTTATCTTTCCCTCTCTTGTTCTTTCTTTCTCTCATTCATTGCGCACAAAGCGCAACAGAGAGGGAGAGGAGAAGCCTTTCACCTGGACAAGAAGAGATGTGGGGAGGACTCGTCTACATAACGTGCAGAGGAACGAAGAGGGAGGGGTGGGGTGGGGGGGCAGAAAATGGAGATGCCTCCTTGTTTTGTGCTCTTCCCTGCTTGCTGCGGTTTAGTGGAGAATGGCAGGCGGATGTCTGGGTGGAGAGAGCGGCTGTTTGGTCTGAGGCCATGTCATGGGAAACATACTCATGCCCTCTGGGACTTATTCATACCCTGGTATACAGCACACACACACACAAACGCACGTCCACACTCCATGTCCGCTCCGTGTCCTCCCACACACACACCCTGTCATGAGACAGAGGGGAGGGGGGTGAAAGGTCAAGCACTTCAGTAATGGAACAGGAAGCGTTGGAACAGTCGGTGGTACACAACATACAACTGCCTCCAACATGTGGACAGGACTGACAGGCAGCTGTTGTGAGAGGGCCTTAAGCTCTGAGAGGCAGGAAGGCATGCATATAGCCCTGCCCACCAATCTGTTGTTCTGGCACGTATATTTCATCTGGTTCTAATATGTCTGTGACATAACATTTTTTCCTAAATTAAAGCTAAGACTGAATCATATTAAGAACAGAGCACACATCAATGAAATCTGCTCAAATAACACTAAGGATGTGTGGAAACGGTTACAAATTTCACCACTTTTCCACACATCTTGAAAGGGTATCTCTGTCAGAGGAGGGKTTTTTTTTCCTCCTTTGTGCTGATTCAAGGCAGATTCTTAGCTGTGAATACAACAGTAAAGGAAACCTGATGAGTATTAGTGTCAGGCTCTATTATGACTTCATTTGGTTGAATGGCAGAAACAGGAGGACACTGCATCTAGTTAGAAAATCGCTCAAATCCCATTGCTGGCTCGCTCTTCATTAGCTCTCACAATCTCCATGTACTTCACCATTACCAACGGATAACATCTAAAACTGAACTTCGATCAGCACTTGACAAAATCTAACCTCGTTCCAGTGAAGCCATGTGGCTGCTGTCGGTTTAAAGAGATTTAGTTTGGCCTCTTGCCACACATCTAAAAAGTCCAGATTTCCTCTTTTGCTACTTCTCAGACGTGTAATAGAGACGTGAGTTAAGGTTGGCGGCAGTTGCAGGGGCCCTGCTGTGGCTATAGTTCTGCTTTCTTCCCTTTTAAACAGATGGAGAATTCACCTGTGAAGTAGAATCTGAAAAAAAAAAACAGAAGCAAGTATAGAAGAAAATTACTAAAATATGTTATTTATTTCAAGTAATTTTATTTAGATATTTTAGATACTCATNAAGAAAATTACTAAAATATGTTATTTATTTCAAGTAATTTTATTTAGATATTTTAGATACTCATCATAATTTAAAAAAAAAACATTTAATTATGGCTATAGTTCTGCTTTCTTCCCTTTTAAACAGATGGAGAATTCACCTGTGAAGTAGAATCTGAAAAAAAAAAAACAGAAGCAAGTATAGAAGAAAATTACTAAAATATGTTATTTATTTCAAGTAATTTTATTTAGATATTTTAGATACTCATCATAATTTAAAAAAAAAACATTTAATTATGGTGATGGCTACTGGAGTTTTAAGGAATTATTTATTGATATCATCTAGTTTCTAAATTGTAACTATTAGCTAGATGCAAAACCTTGCTACAGCTCATAAAGATTTCCTAATTGTGTTGTTTGAATTTATGTCACAAGACTTATGTCTGTCACTTGTTCAGAAGTCATTGGCAATAGTTTTTTTTCCCTTTTAATAAAAAAGCTTGCTTTTTTGTTAGATCTGTATTACAATATAGCATTTTGTATTTCCCTTCCTTTATTCCCATATGTAAAACAATAAATTGGAAAGGAATCCATGTGAAAGTTTATGATTTATCAAAACTATGTGTTTTTGTGTTTCAAGTGCCTTCCATGGGTATTTTCAGCTGAGCTGATTATTATTTAGAGACATTTCCTGCAGCTTGTCCCTGTTAATACATCTTAAAGTGTATGGGTGCTTAGTTATGTGTGCTTCTGGATGCACCCATTCATGCTTGTGCAACATTTTTATCTATGTGAAATGTGCACCACAGTTTCTTGCAGGCGCATGCATGTGCATGTGTGTGTGAGAACATTGTTGCAAAAGGGCATTAAGCATCATTAGCTCTGATCAGTCATCACCTGCAGACTGCAAGCCCCACATGAGCCACTTTACCTTGGCCTAGCCAACAATTTCACAGAGACAGACAAATCTGAGGCACAGAGGGAACTTGGGAATCTACTGCATGTCTTACACACACTGCTGTCAATGCTCATGTAAACGTTCTCCTTTGTGTATAAAGACATTAAAAAAAAGGCTCTAATGCATCTTCTACTTTGACAAAGATGATGTGCACATACTGACAGAAATGATAATCTGCACAGCCACTTATTACAGACGTATCATTAAAAAGAGACGTTTCCTTGAGTGTCAGGACAGTTTGGGATGTTTCATGTAGCTTGTCCCTGGATAGGACAATGCCTTCCTATGTAGTGAAAAAGATGTATGCACACATACACACATGCACACACAAACATTCCCATGAATTCTCAGGATCGGAAAGGCAACAGGAATCTGGGCCACGCAGGCAGTCAGAATCCTCTCTGTCATAGGCAGCTCTTCACATCACAAAGACCACATTCCTACCCCCTGTTTCACATTTGCGTCATACTATCAACACTTAAAAACATGCGAGTAGTCAGCAGGGACTGGCCCTGACATCAGACTTTGTTGTTCTTCATACACACAGGCAGATAAACTCCAAACACATTCTCCAGCGATCTCTACCCCCTCCGCCCTGGTGCCCTTCAAGATCTTGTGTCATGGTTGCTTTTTGATTCTTTCTAAAGGACAGGATATGGGCTGGTAGAGCACACTATAGCCACAATGTCTTCTCCGGCTGCTGCTCCTAAGGGAAATGTCATTGTTCTCATTGTTGTCCTGTACCTGCCTACCTGCCGTCTGTCCCCGGGCGGCATTTAAAAGCCTCCCAGGTAGCTTTCAAGAAACCACAAACGGTTGCACTATCCTGCACTAACTGCCTTTGCCCTTCTCTTCAACACCTACTCTGTTGTAAATATATCTTTTGTGGCAAGTGGCAGTTGTTGTWTTTTTTCTGCTAGTGTTCAACGCCAAGGCCCCAGGGAATCTAGGAGAAAGCTGAGAAACTGAGACTTTGACGTAAACATTTTAAGTTTGTGTGCAGGGGGGAGAAGAACAAAGGAGTGAATGAAAGCGTGGATAGCACAAAGAAAAGACTAGAAAAATAACATGCGCTTCCTCCCGCAACTTCTTCAGCTGAACAGATTAATCGTAATGCCACTGATATGGGCCTCAGAAGTGCCTGGCTCTCTGGCAGTTTTTTGACTCGGAGCCAAGGCAGCTCCTCCCCCGGCTGACTTGAAAAGGTTTACAACATTTGACTTCAGTGCATGCCCTATACTCTTCTCAATCCGCTTCCTCGAAGCTGCACGTGTTCAACTTGATTTTCCGCCATCACACATGTGCACTCACAGCGTCACGACCAGCATCGACACCTGCGCTAAAGGCGCACACATACCTCCTTCGCAGTCACAATCACACAGGGGGCATATGGATTCTTCGACTTGAAGGAGACTGGACGAAACAGGTGAGGACAGGAGAATAGGGAGGGGTGGAGAGCAAACAGAAGAGAGAGCAAGGGAGAGCAGTGTAGTTAAGGCGGGGGTAGGGGGGCTACCATAGACGTCTGGAGCCAGGACACTGATGCTGGAGCTGATAGCTGCTCTACAGAGAACCCTCCGCTGTCAGTTCACACACACACACATACACTCACTGTTTTTCTTTTCTCTTCACTTGTCTTATTTTAGCT
>NW_013952405.1:4017696-4025995 GCF_001266775.1 Austrofundulus limnaeus
GTGTGTGTGTGTGTGTGTGTGTGTGTGTGTGTGTGTACCAAACAATTCAAAATCTCACGTTTCGGTGTCACCAATTTCACATGATCTTTTCTCCCCTTTTCCTTCCATYGTTCTTACAATCATGTTTCACCTCCACTGACTAGAAAAATGAGAAAAAAACCCGACATTGCATTGTGGGTGGTCTTTACACACATGCACTGTACGCACACGTGCTCACACTCTTCTTGGTTTTCCTCTGTCTGGTAATGCTCTCGCTGTGGTTTCCTGGCCTTGGCCAAAACACTGTTAGAAGTTCACCACACTCACCACTACCACAAAGCATCACCTAAATGCCGCTCAGTATCACTCTCAACCCATTCCCAGACCCACACTCATTTTAGTTTTTTTGTTTTTCTGTTTTCTATATTCAGCACACACTCGGGGGTGAAGTGTGAAACATGTAAACATGAACTCCCTACAAGCTTAGAAACTGAGAAGTTTATACAGGATGTTTTACCAGCCAGATAATGAGCATACATAATATAAATTATATATTTAAATATTTATTTTTCACAGTTCTGTTAAAAAAAGAAGTTTTTTTCTCTTTTATTTCTTTACATTTTGGTTTTAAGAAACCTCTGAAAGAGGTCTTGTGGGTGGAAAATTTAACTTTCTCTTTATTTAACTTTGGCTGCTTTTTCCACTCCTTTTCAGTTCAGTATTTGATGATTTTTAAAGAAAAGCATTTGTTGTCATTTATAAAGCTACCTAACCCTGATCTATGAATCAGCCAGCCAGAAAGACTCAGTCAGCAGCATTGTGTCAACACACAGAAAACTTAAAGAACCAGTTTTAAATTGGATCACTTTATCCACAGCTTCTCGCAAGGAGACACTTTTTTAATTTATTTTGTTTAATCTCTAAAATTACCAAAAATAGCACAGTTTGATGTGCATATAAAGCAACTTAACACCAATAAAGTGATTCCTAAAAAGTTATTTTAGCTGAAAACTTGATATACAGTAGAGGATAAACTGAAGGGTGATGCATCCCTCAGGCCCCGAGTCAGGTTTTACTTGACTTTTTTTCCTCAGTTTCTTAAAGACGTGGCTTTCATCTGGTTCAGCTGCTCTAATTTTTTTTTGTTAGGCCTTTTCCTTGTCTCCYTCACACATTATCTTAATCAGGTACAAGGGCTGGACTGAATTGAGTAAAAAAATGAAAGCAGCTAAAGCTTAAAGAAAAAACAAACTATTGATTAGAACTAGGGTTGGCGATATGGCTTAAAAATGCATCACAATATAATTGTTTTATATCAGCTGATAATGATAATTATTGATTAGTTTTTAGTTTTACCTACCAAGAGAAAAAAGGCTAATTAATATTGCCAAATTGTTGATGTGACCTTTTCTCTTTTATCCACATTTTCTCTCGAGCTGTTGGTTCATTTTCTCCTTTCACACTACGTCGTTCTTTTTTATTTTTAAGCAGTTACGAGGCACAAGGGTGAAACATGAAATTGCTACTGCATGTGTTACTCAGTAGGTTGTTGCTAGCTTACCAAAGAGTGAGTGAGCTAGTTGATGCCACCAACCTTGCTTAGCTGGGCTGTTGTGGATCAGGGTTCTGTGAAATCAACATTCTATAGGACGAATTGCCATTGATATTGCTCACGGGTCTATTGCTCTCGCAGTATATTGTTATTGAATTATCACCCTTTTTTAAAATTCTAAGAATCATTACCTTCTTGGAAGCAAATTATCCCAAAATCCTGTTTGTGTAAAACATTCACACATTCCTGTACTGTAAATCTAACATAAGGACAGCTGACTAATTTATTTGGTATCACTTTACATTTTTGACATACAAGCTACTTAGTGAATCATTGTAAATCCTTTTTCTCAAGCTGCCTTGCCTTCAGCTGCACATAAAACAGCCCAGATTCCCCCCCAAACCATTTCACTGTACTCTGTGTTCTCAGACTCATCACACATCCATGCACATTCACATAGTCGTACACCCTTGGGCGCTGTCTTTCCTTCCTAATCTGATATCAAAGAGAAGGTCTTTCAAAGCATCTCACATGACAGCTCATTTCATGTGTTGCCCACGGAAATTATTATTGTCATAAATCTTTAAGCGCTCCTCTCCGAGTTGCTCAAAGCACCTTTGCCTCTCAGTGATTGAATTCCTTTGCCAAGTTCAAGTGGTTTTGCCTTGGTGCTATGATCAAATTGTTTTTGCTGATACAAATGTTATTTATTTATTTTTTACCTGTTTCCAGTGTGGTTTTCAAAGTGTGCAAAACTTTGTGGTACACTGGATCAGGCTCAGCCCGGACTGCCCTTCTTGGTCTTTGTAGCCTGAACCTTTCGGCTCACTTTGAAGACCTCTCTGGTGACATGAGTGAATGATGTCATACACTTTACACAGATTTGTGGTGATGTAGTTTGTAAAGTAGACTGTTCCCAAGAAAATCCCTGTGACCTCGGCACTGTTTGGACTTTGTGCTTGGAGGCTAATCCAGCTTAAAACAGCCCAGTKGGGTGTTGGACACGTTCCACCGATCCTGGTGAGGACTGGAGTGGCTCACCACTGTCGTAACCTTTTATACTCCGGGACGAAACAAGAAACTGTAGCCTGCTGTGGAGGTTGCAGTCCTGTTCTGGGTCATAATATATACTGTATATATGCATATATTTGTGTGTATGTGTATGTGGGAAAAGTCAGGAAGGAGATATTGTTTTGTTTGTCTTTGATCATTTTATCAACAAGTTGAAAGCAAAATCTGCGATTTTTGTGTCTATATTTGTTGCAGCATCTTTCCTGCATTCCTTTCCTGTCTCCTCCTTAGGCAGTGTTTAATTTGTGTGTGTGTGTGTGTGTGTGTGTGTGTGTGTGTGTGTGTGTGTGTGCATGTGCGGTTGGTCGCTGAGTTTATTTATCTTATTCTAAATCAACCCTCAAACTCACTAATTGGTCAGTTCCAGCGTTAGGTAATCAGGGGAAATGAACAATTAAGCTCGTGTTTGCAGGGAGTGATTAGGGTTAGTGTGTGTGGCTGTAACGGAGCAGGACTTTAGAGCAGTGTGGCTTTCCACTGCGAGAGTCTAGGGTCACCATTGTTTTTTAATTCGAAGATGGCTACCTATAGGAGTCATCCTTCTCTGAGTGTGCACAGATTTAGACGTGCTTCTTCTACTTGGGCCAAAAGTCTGATGCTTGCATATGCCGAAGTATTCCTGGATGAGGTTTTGGACCATTTTTCACCCCCATAAACTCTACATGTGTTTTTACTTTCAAATGAACACAGTGAGATTTGGCTGTCACAGCCTTCCAAGATGACCAAAGCGCCAGGCGTCGCTCGAGTCGAATTCTTTTTTGTGTCACTTATAAAGTCATTTGTTACACAAACTGCTGTTCTTTCCTAATTTGGACCCCCTGCTCTTGATGTACTTGCAGAGCCCCTGAAAAACTGTTCCATTACATTCTGTTTTGTGAATTTGACTTCCATCACTTAAGTATCAGGTATCACAAAGTATCTGCAATCTGTCCTGTGATGGCTTACACACCAAGACAACTTGACAGATTCGCCTTTAAGTCACAGCTGAGTGTAAAAAACAGCTCCAAACTTTTATAGACCATTTTCTTCTCTTATTAAGCCAAGAGGCTGCTAGTTTGTAGATGTATTTTTAGCAAGTCTTTCAAAAATTATCTTAACTTTCTTTTAGATTTTGCAAAAAATTGTTGAAAAGCAGATTATAGGTCAGAGCATCAGACTACTGTGACACAGAAAGCATGTAGGTTTTTAAACATCTGTGTACAACCATCTTGTTAACACATAAAACTCTTTACTAATGCTTGAACACATAAGCACCAACATTCGTACATACTAGCACACACATACGTATGGCCGTACCCTGCACAAGTGCGCAGGCACACACATGCTCTCATCGTCCAGTTGGTGCTGGGAAACCTGACACTGAAAGTGGTCCAGCTATTTAGCTGTAGTGGCCAGCATGGAACACACACACACACACACACACACACACACACACACACACACACACACACACACACACACATACACTCACTGTTTTTCTTTTCTCTTCACTTGTCTTATTTTAGCTTGTCCCCCCTCGAATTCTCCTCCCCCTCTATCACATACAGTTTCTCTAATTTCTGTCTCTGAAAAATGATGTTTACAGTGTGACNCACACACACACACTGTCACTCTCCTGCATACACATGGTCCTGCTGTTTGCCTCTTTTTGTCTAAATTAGGTTAATGCCAGTGATTGTAGGTCCCACGTACAACCAACAGTTGCCTACTGCTCTTGTTTTTTTTTTAATATGATGAAAAACCAACTAAAATTAAGCATTATTAATTAATTTAAAAGGGAAAAAACAAATCTAATTAGTATGCACCAATGACAAATATAATGAAAGAAAGGAGGTTTGAAGTTAAATGGGATGATTCATGTTGGAAACACAAGACATTATTTAATTCCGTATAGAAAATGCTCAGTGAGAAGCACAAAAATGGGGTGGTTTTAGTAAAAGAAGACATGAAAAAAATACCCAAAACTTCTTAAGACCGTAACAGGTTACTTACAGGTATGTGGTGAGAGGGCTGAGGTTGGCAGGCACAGATGATAGTCCCATCTCTGAGCAGTCCACCATGATGAAGATGCCGTCGTCTTCACACTGGCACGGAGACGGGCAGGCGGGCACCGTTGGCCCCTGTCTGTCCTGGATTTGTTCGTACCCCCACACCACAGGGTTGGACCCCCAAAGTCCTCCAGCGATGGAGAAAAACAGAATGGAAAGCAGCATGTCTGGCTGTCCACCTGCCTGTCTCTACACCTGTGGGATTTCCTCTCTGTGATGTCTTACAAGACAGCTGTGACAAACAGCTTCCTTTTGTCCAAGGGTTCTTCTTTTCTTTTATTGCCTTCCCTCCCTGTCAGGATGTCCACACTGTAAATCTATCCTGTCAGAAGCTCTTCATCTCGCTTCATCTGCCTGTCTCTCAGCCTCTGTTTCACTCTCAGGGGTTTCCACTTTGTTGTGACTTCTTAGCCCTTTTCTTCCCCTGTCTTCCCTTCCACCCTGGCCTTTACTGTCCACCTCAGACACATTCACTGTTTCTGCTCCACTCTGTCTTTCTGTCTTTGATATATATCTCCTGCTCTGTGTGACTCTCTCTCCTTACCTATTGTAGAAGGACTGCATGAGTTGTGAATGAGCCACCCTCATTGGCCAACAATTTGGGGATGGGCTGGAGCATCTCCGGAAAGTGGGAGGGTCACGCAATTCTCAATCCCCCCACCCCCACTTTTTTTTGCCATGCCTAGAAGCTTAATGTGAGTAGAGAGGGGTGAGTAATTAGTTCAAAGACTAGGAAAGGCTAAAAAGAAGGTGGTGGCGACACAGTATTTTGGTTTTACACAACTCTGATCCTTGTGAAATTTTACAGCTGAACACCAATAAAAGTCAAAGCCACACAGGACCAAGAACGAAGGCAGCAGAGTGTGTTGGCAGTATGAGGGAGCCGCCGAGGGTCAGAGTGTGTGGCTGGGAGTGACCGTTTGGAGAAAATTGAAATTCTGACACTTCAGCACCCTTCAGTCCGCAGAAAGATCCGAATCCAGCATCTCGTAAGTCGCACGTTCTCAGGTTTCCCCTGCTGGAATGTTGCGTTCACACATGCAGAAACACACACATGAATGAACACACAAATGCTCTGATTAATAGCAGATTATGAGTGAGCAGTGCAAAAACACTCAGATATCCATGGCAAAGCTCTCACTCAGGTCTGTGAAGATGTGTAGCTTTGGGAAGAAGAGTCTGCAGATTTCCATATAACAGGTTGTTCTCTCATGTATATGCTGTTAAGTGCCAGGAGGACTGCGACCAGTTATACATCGGGGAAACAAAGCAGCCACTGTTCAAAAGAATGTCCCAGCACAGACGAGCTACATCTAATGGCCAGAACTCTGCAGTTTTCACTCATTTMCAGGCCAGCGGTCACTCTTTCAGAGATGAGGATGTTCTCATTCTTGATAGAGAGGAACGTTGGTTTGAGAGAGGAGTAAAAGAAGCCATTTTTGTGAAGAAAGACCGTCCATCATTAAACAGAGGTGGAGGCCTCCGTTTTCAGTTGTCCCCCTCCTACAGCGCGGCTATTGCCAGTATCACTCCAACCCCTGTTAACAGTAGGTGTTAATTAGGTGTCAACGATAGCCATGTGATGTGAGTATCATTCACATGGAGGCAGAGCTTAAAAGCCTGAATTTTGCCTGAAACTCTCAGACTGAAGAAGTCTCTTGGAGGAGAGACGAAACGTTTCATTAGAGAAGAACCCGTCCAGAAGACTTATATTTTTTTCTTTTTGATATTTTACCTGGATTACTGAGATGCATCAGGACATTCTCTCATGTAATTGCCAAACTTTTAAAAATAAAATCAATATTTTTTTTCACAATATGAATAAATTATTCTAAACAGTCAAGGTCAGAGAATAAAATGAAGCATCCCACTTGGCACATGAGAAAAACAGTAAGTCTCAAAGAGTGCATTTCATTTATTTAAACAAAAGTTTTTTTTTTCTGTAGAAGCAGAAGCAACTGATTTTTCAATTTTGTAAGAAAATGGACTGTGGATTTAAGTTTTTGATATCCTCAAACTTGGATTATTATTATTTCGGTAAATAAAACTTGTTAGACAGGGGACTGCGGCGGAGTGGTTAGGGGAGTCGTCCTGGAACCGGAAGGTCGCTGGTTCAATCCCCCGTCCAGCCATCTCAGTCGTTATGTCCTTAGGCAAGTCACTTCACCCACCTTGCCTACTGATGGTGGTCAGAGGGTCCGGTGGCGCTGGTGCATGGCAGCCTCACCTCTGTCAGTGTGCCCCAGGGCAGCTGTGGCTACAGTGTAGTTTGCCATCATCAGTGTGTGAATGTGAGTGTGAATGGGTGAATGTCTGTTAGTGTAAAGCGCTTTGGGGTCTGGAGGGACTTGAAAAGTGCTCTATAAGTTCACTACCACCATTTACCATTTCTGTATTTGCTAAGCATTGAAAAACGTTGAAAATCTGTATCAACTGACCTAAATCAACTACTTCAAAACATTTACGGAAACGAGTATTTATGCTTCTTTCCTTTTATTGACAGTATTATTTTTTGTACAATCCAGTATAATTTATTTTGTGTTCATGTGCAATTAAACCACACTTTTTAACTGTAGGACAATAGTGTGGTTTGTCAGATTAGAGCACCTTTATATACTTTGTAATGCAGATTAAAAAGGAATGCAATCTGAACAAAACTGATTTCCGTTTAGAGATTTAAAGAAAACCAATCTGACTTTATTTTTACACTAGACTCTAATATCTTTCATGATAGGTTAGAATCAATAAATTGGTTTCAGGAAAGCCATTTTTAAAACACTGAAACAAAAACGTGAGACTTTCCTCTGGCAGCAGAGGAATTATTATATATTAAATATTACTGTGCAGTATATTTTGAATAATATTATATCATATTTTATGTATGCTTATGCATTATGATGTATACAGTATATACAAATGTACACATGCTGCAACGTGCATATTTGTGACCTCCAAGCTCTTTTAAAAATGAATCATTCATAGATACTGGATCAAGAATAAATGAATAATTAGTTATTGGAAATATATGACTTGGCAGATAAAAATCTTTGCTCTCAGTTCAAGGCTTTCTTTGCCCCTCTTGTTTGTCCGTCTCTTCATCTTTTTCTTTCCTTCTCCACAATCCTCTGCAGCCTGAATAGTTTCTCATTAATTAATTAACATTCCTATGCCACTGTGTTTTCTGAGGGGCCTTTGTTACGGCCCCACAAAAACTCTTTCAGAGCCATTCTTCACAATGTCCCTCTCTCTTGCTCGCTGCCTCTCATGCTCTCTCCTCATCCTCTCTTTTCTCTGTTTCTTTGTAGTGGAATGTCTGTTGTTGCTCTCTTTGTTATTGTCTGTTATAAAATTGTGTATAAATTGTTTTATGATATTTCCACCCCACCCCACCCCCCAAAAAACACATATAGATATCACATTCAATCTGTTCAAAAGGTGCATTTTCCACGAGCTTGCATTTCGCCCACAAGCAGCATACACACATTACACCTGCAAACCTCTCCACTTCCTGGGCTCTCCTCTCCCCTTCTTGTGTGTGAACTCTGTCATCTTCTTAAATGTTCTTTGATTGTCTGGCCTCAAGGGCCCACTAAAACACACACACTCACACACACACATACACACACACACACACACACACACACACACA
>NW_013952405.1:4026668-4028017 GCF_001266775.1 Austrofundulus limnaeus
GTATATAATATGTATACTGTATGTAGAATGAATGTATTTTTTTGCATTTTCCAATTGAAATGTTCAAAAACGTTAATGTATAATTGACATTCTCAACAGTGTTCAGATACAGCTAAATCTGGAGTTTATTTCAAGAGTGTTTCAGTGGCAATGTACTCGAATCACCCAAATTTACAAGGATGTCAGGAATTCAGTGGTCACAGAGCATTCCACATTCAGTTTTTAGGGATTAACTTGTCGTGTAGCACAAGAAAATGGCAGAAATAATTTACCTAACTTAGAATATAATTTGGTAATTTCATGGCTTTTTTGTGAAGCAGTAATGCAGCAGAGATTAAATTAATTACTTTAATATGAATCTATTAAAATGTTAACAAAACTATTGATGAAATTTTTATGTTTATTTACCCATTTTATTAATTGGTCTGTTGATCAGGGCTGGTTGGTGAGTCAAATAATTGATCTGTTGGTTTGCTATTTAAACAGTTTGTTAATTTATTAGATGACTGGTCTTTTAGTAAGTTGGTTAAATATTTTGTTGGTTGGTTAATTGGTTGGTCTGTTAGTTTATTTTTTGGAAGAGAAAAAGCAATACACCCATATGCACACAGTTATTATTTATTGTCTATTTGTAATTAGTTCTTTTGTGTATTGTCATTCAGATGGCACATGAGTCTGTTATCTAACATAACAAATACCAGACTGCATCTTAGCTTATCTTGATTTATGAATTTCATCTTTGCCCACATCAGCATACAGTATATCAGCTATTTGGTTTTATCACATATTTCAACTTTGACATGGTCTGGTTTTTAAGCTTCTGTCAATACACTTTTGTATTTACTTGTTCTTGCTTTTACATTTTTGAGTAATAAGAGGTAACCTCACATTTTAATTACTCTGGACAAGAGGCAAAGTACATGATTCACAGACAGTTTCTCAGTACAGTATGCAGCATGTCTAAGTCCAATCTGGACCAATCCTAACCCATTCATATAAGCACTCCTAAGACCACCCTTACATTTCCCCAAAGCAGTTGAACCTGAATATTTCCAACACACATTTACATTCAAACGCATTCAAGTTTAGGGTGGTCCTCAAGTATGTTATGAATCAGCTGACGTGAGTCCCAAAACATTGCATTAAATCAGCTCAGAGCTCTCAAATGGAACTTTTCATGAATGAACGGTCATGTATGCAAACACAGAGTTAGTACAGTGTGTGCAAACATTTGTGCTAAAGCACTAATGCGGTCCCATTTTGCTTTTGTGTCACTCTTTCTCACACTCACTCTCACACACTATCAAACAATCTGCATCAGATCAAAGTTAGAGCTCCCTCCTCATCCC
>NW_013952405.1:4028055-4035021 GCF_001266775.1 Austrofundulus limnaeus
CCACCCCACCCCACCCCCACCCCATAAACTCAAACACAAGCAAAGTCTTTTCCCCATCGTCTTTGTTGAAATCAAATGGCCATATTCATTTCTGCGTGTTTGTATTTCGGTGGGTGCGTGTGCTCACCGTCTGTTTGTCTTTAAGCATGCCTGGGGTGTCGAGGCAGTTGAAGACTAACTCAGGCATACTCAGCGGAAGCAAATGAGTGGCGGCAACCCTAGGTGTGTACTCTGGCTTTTCATGTGAAACCACCTGAAAGCCAACAAAAGGTCTCTCTCCCTTCCCTTCAACCCCCCTCTTTTCCTGTCTTCCTTTTCGCATCTCACAGTACAAAGCAAAGAAATTAAAGAATGAGCAGCAGGGGAAGGGGGATGATGTGAGGGGATGAGGACACTAGGGTAGTTGAGATCATGAGGTACTCATGAGCAAACTTATGTGTGTGACACTAAATGTTCTTGTTGTGGTCTGTTCGATCATAAAATTCAACTAAACCTTTAAGTAGAGTCTGAAGARGAGGAGTGTCTCTAAAGGGTTAGTAATTTATATGGACATACCTTCATATTAATGTGCAAAAATCTTAATTTTCAGGTTGGCACAGTTGGTGCCAAAGAGTCAGTGGATTAATACGGTCAGAGAGATTCTTAATATGGAGCTTAGATTTGCCTGCATAGAAATAAACAGTAATCTATGCAAAAAATAAATAAATAAAATAAAAGCCAACGTACAAAATGATGATGAAGAAAACTCTTTGGGTTTGATTAAGTTWCTGTAAATTAGGTCACTCAAATGAACAAATAAAAAGATACACTAATGTATTTTGAGGTGATCCATCGAAGATACAGTTGCATGARAAARTATGTGAACCCTTTGYGATTTRTTRGATTTCTGCAAAAATTAGTCATTAAATGTGTTCTGMTTTTCATCAAAGTCACAAMAATAGACAAACACAGTCTGCTTAAACTTGTACCACATAAAAAAAAATAAATGTTTGCATGGTTTTATTGAACAYAACATGTAAACRTTAGATSATTTAGTGAAGTGACCATKTTTCCTATTACTATAAACATATTTGTTTTACTAAATTTATATTGAGTAGCTTTAAAGTGCCTGTGACATGCCTAAATTAAATCAAATCAACTTTATTTATAAAGCGCTTTAAAACAACGGCCGCTGACACAAAGTGCTGTACATGAGGGGCCAAAAACAATAAAACAAATCAACACTGAAAACACTCAAACACTAAAAATAAGCAAAAAAAAAATAATACCAGCTAAAACAGACCAAAGTCTCAAACTGTGTTAAAAGCCAGTGAATAAAAATAAGTTTTAAGATTAGTTTTAAAAACAGGCAATGAAGGAGGCCTGCCTGACATGTTGAGGTAGCTCATTCCAGAGCTTCGGAGCAGCAACTGAAAATGATCGATCCCCTCTGAGGGTTCGTTTTGTCCTGGGTATTTTAAGGTGCAACTGATCGGCTGACCGGAGATACCGTTCAGGGGCATAGGGGTGGAGAAGTTTGGAGAGGTAAGATGGGGCAAGGCCATGTAAAGATTTAAAAACAAATAAAAGAACCTTAAAACGAACTCTAAAATGCACAGGCAGCCAGTGGAGGGAAGCCAGAATGGGTGTGAAATGCTTCCTTTTACGTGTTCCAGTTAGCAAACGAGCAGCAGCATTCTGAACCAACTGGAGCCGTGCAACAGAGGACTGGCTAACTCCAACATAAAGTGCCTTACAGTAATCCAGCCGAGAGGTGATGAAGGCATGGATTACTGTTTCAAAGTGCTGGTGCAAAAGAAAAGGCTTCACCTTTGCAAGCTGTCTGAGGTGGAAAAACCTTGACTTCACTACAGCACTAACTTGGCTGTCCATCTTAAAACCCAAATTAGTGACAGTAGACTTTGCATAAGCTGCCAAGGGACACAAATCAACAAGGGYGGGGGTGGGGGGGCACACAGGAGCTGCTAGGGGTAAACACGATCACCTCAGTTTTCTTCTCATTAGAACTCAAAAAGTTCAGGGCCAACCAAGCTTTAACATCATCAAGACARGACAGCAGGATTTTAAGAGCACAAGCATCACTTTTCTTCAAAGGGACAAATATTTGGCTGTCATCAGCATAACAATGAAAAGCAACACCATGTTTTCTGAGGAAAGACCCAAGAGGAAGCATATACAAGGAGAAAATCAAAGGACCCAGTACCGAACCCTATGGAATACCATGTAAAAATGGAACAGTAGAGGATTTAGAAGCCCCAAGCCCAACAGATATAGTCCTGTCTGCCAAATAGGACCTAAACCAGTCCAGGACCTATCCTTCAAATACAAAAAGTCAAAGAAAATATCTTCATTTTTAGGAAAAGTGGCCTAAAACATGGTTTTACACATTTTGTCACAAAACTGCCATGTTTTCCTTTGAATTTGGTTCAGCTAAAGTGAAACAGGAAGTGACATCAAAGGGTAACTCTTTAAGAAAGAAAACTCATTTGTCTTTTTTTACTAAAACAATGTTTTTTGTACTCTGGCTCTTCATCTCTCTCTGATAGGGACTAAAATAATCTAAAGAAACATCAGAAAATTCCCTGCTGTCTGTGTTGTTAGTCGTTGTAGCAACGCTCTGTTCACATGCAGACATTCCCCTTTGACATCACTTCCTGTTACTTCACATGCAAACATCTTAACAACGGTTCATCTCAGTGGCGTGAAATTGCCTTTGCAATATGTTATCCATGTTATCTTTACAAAAGTGCATTCATATTTATCACAAAAATTTGATGTCACAGGCACTTTAAGATGTGATGACTATAAGGACCATAACACAATTTGTTGTAGTTTTTATGTCATCACACTATTCTAACTCACTGTTATGGTAGTTGATACTATTTTAACCTGATTGGTTTATCATTAGATAAAGGCAAAATTTGATTTGATTCAACATGAAACATTCATCAAAGTGTCCTGATGCATCTCAATAATCCAGGTAGAAAAATCTAAAAGAAAAAAAATAAAGTTGAGTAGGTCTTCTGGATGAGTTGTTTCAACAAAGAACTCGTCCAAAAGACCTACTCAACTGTTTGTTTGTTTTTTTACATCCATCAAAGGAAACAAGTGGATCCAAACCACAGGAATAACAAAGCAACTGAATCCTCACACTGTGGGTCAAGAATTCAAACTTATGTCCCAATACCATAAAATTCTAAATCAATAGCTTTCTTGTTTTTACTGCAATCCTATGGACAAAGTCAGTCAAGGAAAATGAAAACACTGAACTGAGCCATTCTTGGTGCAATGATTAACACAAAACAAAAGAGGGAGCCCCTTCCACACAAACCATGAGTAATGCTATTTATTTATTGTCTCTTACAAAAACTATAATAGCATGACTTATTTCTCTCAACAGACAAGATTTGATCATTGAGAAGTCACAAACTTTGGAAAAAGCTGCAGATTCCAGATGCAGAACAAGTGCACCTCTCTGAGAACTAAGTGCATTCAGGTACAAAAAACAAAACAAAMAAAAAAAATTCTGTTTGGAGTACTCTTGATCTCGGAAAGGCACTCAAGTCTGAAGGCAAAATGAAACAGTTTTTCTTAACATGCATTTTCCAAGGCAGCAGTCAAAACACGACAAAGCTCACTCCGGTGTTTTGATCTCCACTTTGCTTGTTTTCTCTGCAGTGACAGTGTGATATACGAGGGTTAATATGGGGAAATAAGCTGAGTAAAGAAGGCAGGTCTGCACAGGCAGCCTGCCGGAGAGAGAAAGAGACGCTCCAATTCGTTTGATGCTATTCTGAGCAGAGCCACTGGCACTGCAATCAGAGCTGTGTGTGTGTGTTTTACTGAGTTTGTCGGTGTGTGTTTGTGAGTAACTGTTACACCTGTTGATTCAGTCTATAAAAAGTTCATTGACCTTGAAAACTAATATAGACCAATGTGGCGGGAACTGCCTGATCATGTTTGTGTGGGCCAATTTATTTCTGCAACACTGCCTGTGTGCACTTCTGCATGCACATGTGAGTGATGGGTGCAGTTTTTTTTCTTTTCTCTTTTTTTTTTTTGTCTTTGTTGTCATAATCACTTGAGTACAATGGTATCTGTAGTGTCATCGAAGAGGGAGGCATATGTGGAATGTTGACCGTGAAGGAAAGCATTGCAGCGTCTCCACAGAGTCTCAGTCAGGCAGGAGTTAGATCGGACAAGCAAAAAAAAAAAAAAAAGAAATAAAAGAAATAAAAAACGAAACCACAAAAAGAACAAGAAAGGAGTCTTATTTTCGCAAGTTTTATAGCAGTGTTTTGAAAAGAGTGTACCGTATCAGTGGGAAAATTACAGTTATAAAAAAAATTAGGATCCTGGGAGGCATGAAACGTCTCATCACTGAAAGCATGTGCTGTACATAATAATTATCTTAGATTAAATCTGAAAATACTGTGTGAGCTGCTTTTGTGGGTGCCAGATTAGATTTGTTTTCAATATGGTGTGGAAATGCTGCCATCTATTGTCAAAAAAGTGAAAGGTAAAACAGCATCCCTGCAGTAATTTAGGTAAATAACCAGTTAGTGTTGAACTTGTTATAGTTTACTGAATTAAAGATTTTGTTTGTATATACCGGTACACAAAAAGCTGGGTATAAATGGTGGGTATTTGAACAATTGTATTGGTGCCGATTATCCTTTCACATGCAGGCTTAGTCACCCGCTCTGCATCACAGTAATAATCAGCCATTGTGAGGAATCTTAAATAACCTGAAACACCATAACTGTGCCTGTGACATGCATATCCTTCAAATACATAAAGTCAAAGAAAACATCTTTATATTTAAGAAACATAATACACGTGATTTTACTGATTTTGTCACATACTGTACCTGCACATTTTTCTTTTGAATTTGGCTCAGCCAAAGTTAAACAGGAAGTGACATCAAAGGGGAACTCTTTAAGAAAAGGAACTCCCTAGTCTTTGTTTATTGAAGCAATATTATTTGAACTCTTAACTCTTTTTCATCTCTCTCTGATAGTGATTAAAAATAATAATCAGAAGAATAAACATCAGATTACTCTCTACAGTTTGTGTCGTTAACCTTTGTAGCACTGCTCTGTTCACGTTCAGATATTCTCCTTTGTCATCACTTCCTGTTACTGCACATGCAAATATCTCAACAACTGTTCATCTTTTTTATTGCAACATTGTTATCAGCCCAAAAATGCATTCATATTAATTACAAAAATTTGATGTGACAGGCGCTTTAATGTTGTTTATTTTCTCAAATATTCTGTGTTTGTTGGTGGCACTGGTTTAGCTGTTAGGTTTGTCTTTTAACTTTTTCATAAAAAGAGCAAACATTTTAACAACTTGAAAATCACAGGAATAAATTAGCCACAACGAGGTGTCCTTCTAACCTGAAACACTTTTATTTTATTTCTTCTCTGTCCAGTGGTAGGGAGACTGGTTTACCATGGCAGAGCAGGTGATTCGTTCCTGAATGTTACCACTCAAATACAAATGGAYAGCTGTTCGGACTGCCAAATGTATGAGGATACAAGTGGTCCAGACCACCCCTGAAGGTGGGTTGAGTGAAACTATTTTAAGCACTATCCAACTAAAATTGAATAGCAAAAAGCACAGTTTTGATGGACTGGTCTGAACAACTCCTTAGAGGCTGGAAAATATTTGAGATGTGGGTGGTGGTTCACCTTCCATCAGGACAATGAGCCAAAACATACAGCCAGAACAAGAACAAAATCATTTAGATTCAAGCACATTTGTGTGTTATGGCCCAGACAGTCAAAGTCCAAACCTAAATCCAACTCAGAATACTTGAAGACACTACATACAACCTGACTGAGCATGAGTTACTTTGCCAAGAATATTGGGCAAAAAAAAACCTCATCATTGGATGTAAAAAAATAAATAAATAACTAGTAAAGGCATACACCTAAAGACTTGCAGCTGTAATTATATTGAAATTGCAAAAAGCTCCTACAAAGTATGAATTTAGAGAAGCTGGATACAATTCTGTGCCACACCTTTTATTTATTTTTATTTTTTAATTTAACCTTCATTTAACCAGGCAAAACATTAAGAAGAACTTATTATTTACAATGTCAGACTGGCRGGGTACCAGAGACACTCATAAGGAAAGGGTGAAGGAGAAACAAAACATCGTGCAAACAACATATCCAAGTAACATAGAGAATACAGGTATATCAGAAAAAAATAACATAAATAAATAAAAACAAAACATAAAACACTTTTCCCTACTCATTGTTGATCCATCATATCACATTCCAGTAAAATACTTGTTTGTGGTTGTAAAATTTGAAAATGTGGAAGTATTTAAGGAATATGTATACTACTTCTAAAGTCTTCGGAACTTTAATCTTTTGTGTGTTATTTTATAAATTCAAATTAAATGTTTGTCAAAGCATTTACAATATGTATGTGCCTTTTTTTAAATAGTGTTTTAAATATTTTTAAATTAATGTGCATAATCCTCTGTATTTCTGTAACAGCCATCCCAGGGCATACATACATACAACATAACAGTACACAGAAATTYGTAAAGGTCATGTGATTAACAATTAAAATCAGTTTTCTCAACATCAACGTTGTTTATGCTAAAAATCTCGTAATAAATAGCTTCCTAAAGCATTACAACTGCGACACAATAATTCCGCTTTTTGCAGTCTCAGCACAAATCTCGAACCACACGAASCATGTCTTGTGCACTTTGCAAAACTGACTGTCGTCTCATTTATTCCACTGACCTCACTCTGGCCTGTGAGAATTTCAGCAGACGAGAAGTAATAAATCTCACAGCAGTCACTCTGACGACGATATGGTTTTCTGGGGAAAGAGGAAGCCTGTCAGCGGCTTCTGTGATATACCATCCCTCAGCGCGCGCGCACACACACACACACACACACACACACACACACACACACACACACACACACACACACA
>NW_013952405.1:4035815-4039625 GCF_001266775.1 Austrofundulus limnaeus
CACACACACACACACACACACACACACACACACACACACACACACACACACACACAACCTGACTCAATGATTCGAACTCCACTGGGCACTCCTGAAGGTGTAAAAATTACAGAAGAAAAAAAAAACCCAAGTGGACGTAGTTCCCATGGATTAAACTTTAATCATATAAAACTCTGCAGTGAATGGTTGTAACATGTCCCCTTTGGAGTTTTTATGCTGACATTTATGTCACAAAATATTTGTCTTTGTTTTCAGCTCACAACAGGGATGTGCAGTTTGTTTTGAGTTTTGAACTTTAGGCTTTCTGTTGGCAGGACTTATATCTAATCATGCAGATGTATCAGATTATCTGTGTAATACTTTGTCTTAAATTTCGTAAATGTGGTGCTAAACTATAAGAAATGAGAAGGCCATTCAACTAAATCCCATAAAACTGGTTGTGCATTACTGTACTGGAAACAAATGAACAAGAGTGAATCATGATTAAAATAAGTCAGCGACAAAATTCAGTTGCATCTTGATGTTTAAAGCATGACTAATTTATTGTAGGTTAAGGTCTCCACCCTATTACCCTGCAGCTGATAATCCTGTTGACGGTTTAACAGATGGATTTATACTCCTTGCTCCAAATTTGGACTCATCAGTCGAGTTTAATATATCATCAAAGGAAGTCTGTATTCTGCTATTTTTTTTATTCTCTAAGCAGCTTTGGCACCACGTCTCCTAATGTAATACGTTTCTGAGTTACAGAAGTTAAGCAAATGAAACAAAGTGTGAAATACAATACCAATAAATAAATAAATAAATAAATAAATAAATAAATAAATAAAAACAATTTGTTGGACTTTAAATCAAAACCTCCCAAAGTGATAGTTCAAATCTTTTAAAGCTGATGTTCTGTGGAAAGCTTTACCGTAGATCAGTGATTCTCAACCTATCTTCCTCAAAGCCCCTCTTTCTTACTTCCAAGCCAAGCTGAGTACCCAGTCCCTCGCTACTCCCCACCCCTTCCAAAGATGTGTTCCAACTTTATTTCCTAATCAAAATAATAAAAGAATAAAGTGAATAGTTACAAACTTTTATTTGTAAAAGGGAGGGAAAAAAAGGAAAACCGAGTTATACAGAGTTTTAATTTCTCAAATGGACTTGTTTGTGGTGATTTTTATATACAAACAACTTGATATTTTCACAACCTCTGAGCAGACAATGTTATGGCCTCTTCCGTGCTCTCTAGTCCTGGTCCCCACCTACTTTAGAACAATATACACTCACCAGTTACTTTATTTGGTACATCTTGCTAGGACTGGGTTGAACCTTTTTTTGTGTTTTGAACACAAAAAGACAACAAACCAATAAGAACTGTTGCAGACATTAAATAGCTGTTGGTAGTTTTATTTAAATATATATTTTTACTCCTCATAATATCTTTATTTTTCCTTCCTTAACCACAGAAACAATCACTCTTCCTTTGTTTTTTCATGTTAAACAGAGAGCTGTGGAGTACAGCAGCTCTGGATCCCCTCAACAATCCCATCTCTACAATAACATGTCAGCATTATGCAGTTGGAGTTTTTTCTTTTTTAATGGTAAATTTAAAACAATGTTGATTATTTTATTGCCCATGCACCATCAAAAGGCAACAGTGGATGAGGATGTTTTTGTTGTGTCTGTGTGTTAACCAACATATCTCTTAAAACAAGAGTCAAATTTGAATGAAACTTAGCAAAAGGCAATTATTGGATACACATCTGCAAATAATTAACTTTTGAAGTCAGTCCACGTCAAGATAGTGGCCACGGCTAATCAACATTAACTAACACAGTAACGGCTATTCAGTCAGTTTTACAGACATTGAGCTAAAACTGGATGTGACAGAAGCTCATCAGTGGTGTTGATGCACTTGATAAAAATAACAGAAATTGCCAAATAAAGTGGTATAAAGCCACTGCAGCAGAAAATGTGTTGTTCTTGTAGCATCACCTTCTAAAAGATTCATTCACCCACTGAGCAGGGCAACAGGCAGATGTTACGCGAGAATCTGCTGCCAATGAGGCGACCAGTTCAGGAGGGTGATGAAAAACAGAGCAATTGTCTTCATTATTCCTGTCCTCGTGACAGCTGTGGAGTGGTGGTGTGGGCCTGGAGCAGGAGGATGCTGCTCACAGACAAATCTGCTCAGCTTTGTGGAGTGTGGTGTGTGTGTGTGGGTTTTCCTCTGTGCAATTGTCTCCCAAAAGCTTATCAAAGACCCTTCAGTCCCTTCATTGTGTTTTTTGGACAATCTCATGGAGATGTTTTATATTTTATCCTTGGAAGTTCAGATAAATTTTCAGTCCTGCTGGCTGCTTATCTCGCAGTGAAAACGGATGATTTATGCGCCGTCTTCACGCTCGAGTTTAGGTGTTGTTCTGATAAGGCTGGTAGGCCTGTGCTCATGTCTCTGTGGTTTATGAGTGTTTATTGAGACCACAGATTGTTGGACTGCCTACTGAAGGACACAAACAATATTCCGTGGGAATGAAGAGTCCCACCAGTTCCCAGTCCCATTCCTTATCTCCAGCATTCCCATATGAGTAATGTAAATTATCCTGCAAAAGCACGACCATTCGACTTCTCTGCTGCTGGCGAACGTGCAAACAAAACGCAGTTCTTGCTGCAGCGTTGGTAATCAGCTCTAAAAAGAAGCATGCTTGTCCCTATAAGTTATTGCAATCAAATTAATACTTTTTTTAATGTGTGAGTCAATAAGAGACAATGCAGGGAGGAAGGGCGTGTTCGAGTGGGGAAGGTGAAGACAGGAGGTTCAACCTTAGGTTTTGCATATTTCCCCGAGACTTTAACACAGTTTATATGCCAACGCCATTGCAACAGCCTTCTCAGGCTACCTCTGGATGTGACACTGAAACTAAACTGTTATTTCTCACAGTTCATTCAAATATCCACCAGCGGATTTGTATGTGAAATGCAAGTAAATAACTTTAATTACTYCACCGTATGAGGTAAACAGGCATTCATAGATAAATGTCAACTATTTCCTGCATATACACACACACAAACACATGCACCTTTTTTTATTGAAGCGTTGGGGGATTTCCCTGTAACCTGCATGTCTACAGGTGATTTGCGTAAATTCACTAATCTAGGGGGTTAGGCTTTAACTGTAAACCTACTACACCTGGACACACACACACACACACACACACACACACACACACACACACGTATACATAAAGCCCCTTCAAACTCATCTGCAACTGATTGTGAAGTTGATAAGAGTCAACACAATAATCGTAATTGCTTCAAAACTGACACACCAATGACAGTGCTGTGGGATATGTGTGCACCAGCCAATCAGTTTTCAGTCATCCCACTGTTTTTCTGTGCACTTTTGTAACCGTTGAATATCACAGGAGACTCCGATGCACAAGTCAAGCTCTACTACACACCTATACAAACACTGTTACACATGCTTAGCTTAGCAGCAAATATGATATGCAAATGCAATATCAAATGAAATGAAACGAAATGAGTTTCTTATTCCAACTCGCACCATTCATTCATAAATATTTTCATTATGCTGGTTTTTTTTTTTTTTTGTTGTTGTTGAAATGTTTTTTTCTCTTCCTCAGGTTTACTGTAGATGGGCTAATGTGGCATTTATAGAACCTTTCAAAGAATCAAGTCATAAAAGTGAAACTCGGTATATTCAAAAGTTCTCATCTGCCTTAGTGTGTGTGTGTGTGTGTGTGTGTGTGTGTGTGTGTGTGTGTGTGTGTGTGTGTGTGTGTGTGTGTGTGTGTGTGTGTGTGT
>NW_013952405.1:4040266-4044794 GCF_001266775.1 Austrofundulus limnaeus
CACACACACACACACACACACACACACACACACACACACACACACACACACACACACACACACACACACACACACACACACTCAACTCTCACCGTGTACTCCGCTTATATTTTACTGCAGCAACAGACAGATGGTGAGAGAGACAAGCAGGTCCTGACACTTCTGCCATGTTGTTCATCTAACCACACTTTTTTTTTACAGTCAGCAGAACGGAGAAAAAAAAAACCCAAAGTGGCTCCGAACTTAAACTCTAAGCTGTTGCATGCTTTGTGTCAAGT
This sequence comes from Austrofundulus limnaeus, assembly GCF_001266775.1. Lineage (NCBI taxonomy): Eukaryota > Metazoa > Chordata > Actinopteri > Cyprinodontiformes > Rivulidae > Austrofundulus > Austrofundulus limnaeus. The sequence goes on from NW_013952405.1 coordinate 4,040,545, forward strand.
TGTCTAACCAGAAAGTGGAGTCCCACAACAGTCACTGTCTTTTCTGACATCTCTTTTCTGCCTGATTTTCTCCGCGTCTCCCTCCATCAGGGGATAATATCAGCCCTACTGAGTGGGACGGATTTTGKGGGGGTGGGGGGTTCATCTAAATGAATAAAAAAATGCAGGCAGGGTGGATAATTCGGGGGAAGAAACTTTTTTTGTTAGTTTTGTGTTACCTTCTCAGACTTTCTGTTGCTCCCTGACACCAGAGTCAATGCTAAACGTCGTTTTTGTTTTTTTTTGTTTGTTTTTAATTGGCAAGTTGCAGCCTGTAAGTGACCTCGGCTATGAGGAGAGAAAAGACAAATCTGTTTGCTCCATAATGGCCGACTTCATCTTCAGCATGCCTGCGCAGCCAATCGCTCGCATTTGAGCCACCATCCTGAGACGAGCCAACCAATCAGAGCTTGTTTCCAAGCCACGTTGAAAAAGCTGGTCATGAAAGCCAAACAAATCTTTTAGTTTYATTTATTTATTTTACTTTCAAACTAATCGTAAACCCTCTTACAGGAAAGGAAAAAGTTTGATTTTCAGTTTTGGATGTTAAATGGTTAATTTCTTGCTGCAGGAAAACTTGTTGCAGTCCTCAAACTGACACAAACGCTCTGCCTGTCCTGAAACTCTACAACGGTCCAGATTCTCTGCATAAAGTTCACAAGAATCTTGATAAAGATAGGACAATAGACGCACACAAACACATGTGGTGTGAACAATCCAGCTCGCCTATTCAGGCTCAGATTCAGCCAGCAGGTTAGATGGCCTCCCAACCTGACGTCACGTCTCCTTTTGTTGTTTATGAATTTATTTCTCTCCTCAGCTGAACTCCCTGAACCCAAAGTCCCACCCTGCCCCCTCAGCTCCGCCACCACCTCACCCCTCCCGTATCTGCTCCCCTCCCGTCCTGTCCTAGAGCCCTACATTTACCCCCTGCCAACGAAGGGCGGGCAAATACAGTATGGTTTTAACAAGGAGTAAGACAGAAAAAAAAGGAGAGACAGACACAGAGAGGAGAGCAGTTAGAGAAGAGAATTCAGAAGTCTCACTGTTTTTTTTTTCCTTTTCTGCTTTTCCTTCTTTCTCTTCTTCGATTGTTCAGCGTTGTCTCTTCCTGCTTGGCTTGTAAAAAGTTTCAGCTGCACGACGGGACAGCCTCTTTTGGCAGCGCTCCAACTCTCGACTCTCCTGTCCCCACGCCAGCAAAGAGAAGGAAGAGAGGACAAATATAGTCACAGCTCAACTGCCCTGCAAAGTTGCCGAGGGAGATGCACGGCGTTCGCCTGACTGCGGGAAGAGAAAAAGTTTGTTCTTSTGCAGTTATGGTCTGTTTTCAGGGAGGGTTATGCAAAACTTCATACTGCACAGCTTCAGAAAGCTGGCCCACACTGTGATGTCTGTCTGCCCTTGACTGGCTCTGATATCTGCGTGTGATAACAGTGTGTGTTAGTGCTCACGCCCAATTCACACAGGGACACGCACGCACTGTCTTATTTCTTCCTGTTGACAATACTGAGCAGCTCAGTTAACTAGTAGTCATGTGTTCACCAACACACAAAAAGCCTCTTCAGCATCTGTTTTTTTTTAAATCACTTGACTTAAATATGATTCCCATGTAAGTTTTATCTGAAATTCTAAAAGCTCCATCTACTGCTGCTCACATTTACACACTGAGACGTGCACAATTATGTGACACTGCTTTGGATACTATCCCTGTTCAAGCAAACATGAATTGAGGTAACAGTTCTAAATAGGGAAACTTTCCCTATCATGTCATAACTCATATGTTTAAAAAAACCTATATATTAAACAAAGTGAGCATTTTTCACAGTTTTCCTTGTAAATATGTAATAAATCACTGACAAATAGTAGATAAACAGATCAACTCTGTAGTAAATTCACATATTAAATCTATAAAATGACATGCACAAGTAATAAAAACACACAAGAGAGATAATTGCAAATAAGTCATTTTAATTACCTTTCAAGAGAAATTCTTCAAAAATAAGGAAACAAGATTATCTTAAGCGGGTATCCTCAACTTGCCAATTAAACATTTTTCCCTCACCTTGAGGTAGGCCTGTATTTGATGTCAATAATTTCAGTCTTGAAACAACAAATAGGCTACTTGAAAGTTGGTTTATTTATTTATTTATTTATTTATTTATTTTGTATTACTGTTTAAGCTATTTCACACAAATATTTCAGCGCTGAAGCTCCTTGACTTTGGATTTGACTCTTCTTCTACGGACCTGTTTTAGGAAATGCGCGTGCCAAGATTTTGTTTGTTGTTTTGTCGCCTATTTAGGAATATCAAAATACATCAAAACATGCCTTAATAAGAGTGACGTTAAACTTTGCAAACAAATAAAGCTTTTAAGCGCATATATTATTATAAAGCACAATAAAAGTGGTTTTAAAACAAAGATGTCTTCTTACCTGCTTCCAAAGGTTTAGCTGCTAATGTAAACATGTGGAAAAAAAGGCCTATTAAAAAAAATCCGAAGAAGAAGTGGTGCGTTCAAGCGCCTCACAATGTGTAAAAAAATATATGTTTTGTTGTTCAGCCCGTCAACTACTGTTTTAAAAAGTTCACAAAAGGAGTTCCTCAACAGGTGAGCATAGTTCATTAGACTTGATTCATTGACAGTAAAACAACAAAAAGGGTTTATAGGTTCAATCTTTCCGAAATATTGTCACTGACAGGCAAACAACAAACAAAACAAATAAATAAAACCATTATGCCAAATAAAAAAAATAGTCCATTTGAATTTGAGGCATGTAGTTTAATAATTTAAAAGCAATGTTAAAAGGCCGCTGTGTCTAAACTGCCATTAGCATCATACTTCTTTAAAAAAAAAAAAAAAGAAGATAAAGCCTGCCCTCCACTGGCGAACATTTGTAATTGCAGTTTGAGTGTAAATTTAGACAAACTTACCTGTGAACTCTATTTTCTCCAGCAGGAGAAAAATAAACCTATAAATTGTTTCCATTTGTAAACATTTGTGTCACATGAAAATATCCTGTCAAAAGGCATATTTTATTGTTCAATCATTACTAAAGAACCTTTTACTTAGTGTAATTCTAATAAGAAGTTAGGCAAAGAATATGGTAAAATATGAGGGGGTAGTTAAATGATACATGGCCTGAACTTATCACTTTATCAAGTTCCTACAGATTGAAAAGTAATGTCATTCACCCATTCATACACATTCACACATGTTTTTAAAACATTTTACATTATTGTCATAAGCATTGTGAAATGAACCCTTCCAAATCAGGCAATGGTAACAACATAAGCAATGTATTTAAAAAGCAGTGTATGGTCCTTTTTATTCAAAAAAGGACAAGCTTGAAAGAAAAATACATAATTATACCAAGTATTTAGTGAACCATAATTGTCTTTAAAAGTAAAAGTGAAATGTGATTAGACAAATCATGCCACAGTGGTTATGAGGTTGTGAGAATCATTTCTGCACAGATTTGTAATTTGTTATCTTAGTTTAAAAAAAACACTGCACACATATTTAAAGCCTGTCTCCTCAGTTTAGTAAAATACAGATTCACATGAGTGTTTGGGGTTCAGCAGGTGTTGTGAGGTTTAGGCACCATCWATAAATTGGCAAATCAGGATGCTATATTCAGGAAGGTCAATAAAATTGTCTGTTTTTTTATCATGAATCAGACATGATATCTGAAAGAGGTAAATATGATCACTTTTAAGTGTAAGTAGGCAAATGCTAGTTGTTTCTCTGCATTACATAAAGGACGATCATTCCAGGACTATCACTGCTAAAATATCCAAAAGAACTGCAGAATTGCTTATGTTCATAGTTCAGATAAATTTTAATTACAAGGTGTTTTTACGGCCCAAATAAGAAAGCACATACACAAAAAAAATTAATTGTAAAACACTTATTCCCCTTTGTTTCCCAGGAGGATAAAAGTAACAAATAATAATAATAAAGTAAATGGTTTAAGAAAATTGTCAAGCAGCTATCTGGTCAGAGAAATAGAATAGTTTATTTTATTTGTATGCCACCCTGAAAAAGTCTTGGCCACACAAGTGCCAATAACCCTATTCATAGCAGTCTAGCTCCGCCCCCTACTGTGTTGGATTTTCAAAAGTTCTTGTTCACCATTGTCAAACATTGCATGTGTACTTTCTTTCGAAAATAGCTCATTTAACACTGTGAGCATGTATGTATATATAT
>NW_013952405.1:4044862-4046380 GCF_001266775.1 Austrofundulus limnaeus
TGTGTGTGTGTGTGTGTGTGTGTGTGTGTGTGTGTGTGTGTGGTTTTTTCAGTTATTAGTGGATGATGTTTGCATCTGAGGGATCAGAGATCTTGAGTTTCCAGCTTTGCCCTGAGCTCTTCCCTTTTCTGCAATGAGATTTTCCACACTAAAAAGCTTTAATGACACAATTAGCTGTGGAGTAAGAAATATGTAGCTTTTTTGTCTAACACTAAGGTACTGTACATTATTAAAAAAAACTGTTCAAAACTGTCGTCATGCATGTTGATAACAGAGAATTCCCTGCCAGCCTTCACTCCTGAATTTTTAGTTCAAACTGTGTGCAGTGTGAGTTCAAGGTATGAGGCATGCATGAAAAAAACAGCTGACTTCATCAATAGTACGCTTAGTTTCATAGAACCCATAAAAGCACACAGGTATGTAATCCAACGCCAGGTATTTATTGCTTCGGCAGTGTTCAGGTGAAGGGTGTGGTGGGAAAGTGTCACCTGAAGAAACTTTGCCAAAAAAAAAAATACAGCCCGGTTGAGCAGAGATCACATCTTCAAATAGTTACTTCCCTCTGAGCCACCTTTCCATTGATCATGTCTCACTTTGTCTCCTTTGATTTCTCACCTGTTTTCTTCTCTTTTCTTTCCTGCAAAGTTTGACTCATGCTTTCTCACCCTGCCTCACGCACGGATCAGACGGTGAAGTGCCCTCCGTGCGGCAGATTTCTGAAAGTCTTTAATGCAATCATTTCAAAACAACTACCTTCTATTGCTGCTTTAGTGTGAGTCATGAAACTCCTCATCCTGATTCGTGAGTTGCACCATCACATCTTAATAGGAAACTTGGATATTTGGTCATGTAGCTATTTGAATCCTATTGTGGTAGACTATCACTTAAAATTATTTTAAGGCAGGGTTATTCAACTGAACAGGGCTGGACACCCTTCAGTCATTGTCATTACCTAAWCTGAACTGAACTGCAAAGCTGTGTCATCTACAAGCCTGGCAAAAAGTATGGAATCACCAGTCTTGGATGAGCACTCATTCAACATTGAAGACATTGTGGAAGTCAGTGAATGTTACTTTTATTGACCAAGCACAGGGGAAAAAATATGGAATCACTCAATTCTGAGGAAAAAGGTATGGAATCATGAAAAACAAATAAACAAAAGACCATTAAAAATACATCACTAGTTTTTAGTTGCACCACCTTTGGCTTTTATAACAGCTTGCAGTCTCTGAGGCATGGACTTGATGAGTGACAAACAGTATTCTTCATCAATTAGGTGCCAACTCTCTTTGATAGCAGTTGCCAGATCAGCTTTGTAGGTCGGAGACTTCTTGTGGACCTTTTTTTCCCTCCAATTTCCACCACAGGTTTTCAAGTGGGTTGAGATCTGGACTATTTGCAGGCCATGACATCGACTGAATGTGTCTTTCTCCAAGGACTGCCTTCACTGTTTTTGCCCTATGGTACGATGCTTTGTCATCTTGGAAAACTATTTCATCACTTCCAAACATCTGTTCA
>NW_013952405.1:4046881-4061668 GCF_001266775.1 Austrofundulus limnaeus
TTGAGTGATTCCATACTTTTTTCCTCAGAATTGAGTGATTCCATACTTTTTTCCTGTGCTTGATTCGCTTGGTTCACATTCACTGACTTCCACCATGTTTTCTTTTCATTTCTTTGAGAGTTCATGAAAGCCAACAAGTTGCACTTTGGAATGACCTTATTATTGTNTCATGTTTTTGATCTGAGTTTGTTTTACAGAATGAAATGTCTGAATGAGTGCTCATCAAAGACTGGTGATTCCATACTTTTTGCCAGGAGTTGTACATAACAGGTTCACCTCTCTAATAAAAATCTTTGTCATTTCAGATTATTTTTTTATGTTTCTCTTGTAGATATATATTTTTTCTGATTAATTTTTTTTATTATTTTAAATGAACTCATTGGTGGGCCAAAGTGAGTTTACCTGCAAACTGGATATGGCCCCCATGTCACCATATCTGAGCATTCCATGTCTAAAAAAGGTTTTGTGTTGAAGTAAATTTTAAAAAAATGGCAAAATGTTTCAATAAAGGATCATAAAGTTCCATCCATATGCAGACTGAATAACAAAGCAGCAAATGTGACAACTGAATATGATTTAGTAAATAAAACTATAAAACTAAGGACATTTAAAATGCACGTCAAACAAAAGCTCAGGAATCATGAAGATAATTCACAGTGTAAACTATGCTGATTTGGACTTAAACCATAGGATTTCTGCTGTGGTTTGGCTGTGCATACAACCATATCACTTGTTTTCTCTGAAGTCAATACTTTTTGAATATTGGACACTCAGTGGAGGTTCTTGGAAGCACCCAACAGATGTATAAAATTGCAGTAACTTTACGGCTGCAGTCAGTAGTTGTTCTGTGCAAGCTGATGATAGCAGATAGCAAAGTGCTCACACATGTAAGAGCAACCTCATATTTTTTGTGTCACCCCACCCCCCAGGAAATGCATTAGTTTAGGTTAAAATACAATAATTTTAAAGCAACAGAATGATAGTTTATCATTTCCAATCTGGAAACCCTGCCTGCCCTGGACCTTTTTCCACAGATACCGTTTAATGTCACCTTCAGAGCAGAATGGTTTCTTTGGGGGCAACTGATGGTGAAGATGGGACAGGTCCTCAAATTTTAAAGGCTGGACTTTTGTACAGCTTAAAATGTTTATTTTGGTTTGTGATGGACCAATTTCTTGTCAGAAACAGTGCAAAATTTGTCCATAATGTACTGATTATTGTAGTAGCTCACAATATCAAATATATTTCCAGAGAAAATCCCAGTATACAGTGATTATTTTAGTATATTATTTTCTAACTGCATTATAACATATGATCTATAATCATGCAGGTTAACCTGTGCTTCATTAAATGCTGAGTATTCTTGGCTGCACATCTTATTTGTTATAAATATTAATTAGTCATTAATGTATGCATTTTTGTTTTAATGGTTATAMATGTATTTTATTGTGGTCTGTCTGCATGTGCATGTTATTGCTAGCAAATAAACCGTATATGATGCCCCACAAACTGGACCACCATACTTTGCAGCAGGCAAAGATGGCAGTAGGCCTATAAAATCGTCAAGGAAACTTCAACAGATGCAGCCAGCACAGTATTACACATGCATTTTTATTTTATTTTATTTTTTATGTGTATTTGCCAGTTTCAACAAAGGTAAAACCCTAACATTAACCAGAGATCTATCAAGTCAAGAAGGCTTACAGTGGTGGGCACTGCCCCCCTTACTGGCCGCCCCCTTGGTGACGCTCCTGATGGGACTCTAAGAAATAAAAAAGAGGCGTTTTAAAACGGACCTATAGTAAATGCGCGGTGCAGTTGAGGAAGTTTGTGCTACACCTTTTTTCTTCAACACCTGCAGGTGAACTCTCCTCTGCGCTCGGCGGGGCGCGGTCACGAGGGTGGAGTCCACCGCAGCAGCAGCAGCARCAGCAGCTCTGGGAACCTTTTTACTCATCTGCATTCTTGGCAATCAGTCTGTTGCGCCTCTTTCTCCGGGTCCGCTCCCTCTGGGAAACTGGTTCAACCGATCCGTTGTGAAAGTAAGGGGAGGGGGACAAAACATAAGACGGAGCCGCAGTCCGAGTCGTGGAAGATGATGGCACCGGATCCGCTACGATCGGCGACGACCGTCGAGGGCGCGGAGGACACCTCGCTCGCGCTGCCGTCCGACAGGAGCCTGAGCTCGGGGAGGCAGCGCGTGCTGGATCAGGTTCACAGCATTAAGCGGACCAAGTCCAGACAAGGCAGAAGCGTGTCGTCTCCTACAAGTATGAAAACTGCTCTTACACTAAACTTACTCCAAATATTTTGTTTTCTCGTCGTTGGTAGGCGCTGTTTGCAAGGTTTATGCTCAGTTTAGAAAGTTTTAGAATTTTTTTTTCTTACCTGGACAAAAGTGCGTCACAGCCCACAATTACAGAAAGGTATAGCATCAGCCACTGTCCCAAATGAGGGTAATTTCTCTGTGTTAGTCTCGTAATTACAGTCATAAAGACCAATGTTTAAGGTTAAACATGAGGTAAATAATCCAGTTTCCCGTTCAAACTGGTTCTGTGTGGGAAAACGATGGCTTCCGTGGAAAAAAAAAAAAAAAGGTGACAGTTGAGTTATGTTTACAGCTTTTCCCGTCCTGCGTTGAAGTTGCGCAGTAGCGGTATGGAGCATGGAAAGTGTAGTAAACAGCGACAAAATAAATAAAAAATAAATAAATAAAACTATCTTTTAAAGCTAAAAATGCTTTACCTCAGGTGTTCTTGTGTAAAACACTATATATAGCCAAACTTGTGACGATGATTAAATTTGGATGTTTCCTAATTTGTTTTTGGCTTTCCTGCAAAAGCCTCTTTTAATATCAGCAAGAAATGAGAATTTTGCTTGTTTATGTTGAGAAAATAATGCAGAACTGAAATGTTTTGTTGGGATTGGCACAGGGTTAGTGGGTTTTACTGTAGTTCAACTGCTTTACTGAGGCTTTCGCTTTTTCTCAGTTCATTAGGAAAGCATTAATCAAAGCTACTGTAAGTGTTGAAGAAAAGATAGAATCATATCAAATGACTTGAAATTGTGCAGAATGAAATGGCATGTAAAAAGTTTATGAAGAGTCAAAAATATTCCATGAAGCTGAATTAGATGTGCTTATTCAACAGTCATTTCACTGCTTGCTTGCTTGTTAATACAATTAAGGTGAAACAAAAGTCAAATATTTGTGATATGTCTAAATGTAATTTGCTCACTGGCAGGATGAAAACTTCAAGATGTCCCAGGTCCCCTTTAAAAATGAGATCTCAATCTCAATGGGGGTTTTATCAGGTCAAATAAATTAAATACAATTAAACGAATGACATTGTTAACATCCATCATAGGGTTTTTGATAGGGATGCACGATATATCGGTATTGATATCGGTATCGACCGATATTGGTCATTTTTTAGAATATCGTATCGGTCCAATATTTAAAACTGGGCCGATATTAACGTCCAATATTGATTTCCCACTTTTTAGCTTTGTGTTTGTGTTTTAGGAGGGGAGATGGTTGGTTGAGCGACATCTGTTTGATCATAATAGTGATATTGACTCTGCACAGCCAGGAATATCTGAAGTAGGAAGCCATGTTAGAGGTCTGGTTGTTTATTTACAGCATCAAAAAAAGACGTATATAGTATGTATAATATGATTTGTGTGTTTGTGTAATATCGGTAAATATTGGTTATCGGCCATAACAGCAATAATTATATCGGATATCGATATCGGCTGAAATTTTTATATTGGTGCATCCCTACTTTTTGATTTGTATGGTGAGGTGATCAGGAGGCTTTTATTGTTGTATGTAAGCAAAATAAAAACAGTTGTTTTGATTGCTAAAATACCTCAACTCTGAGTAAAACAAGCTGTTTGACTATTTTTAGAAGTGAGACAGAAGATGTTTGTATTGGACTTAGGTAGATGGTCTGTCTCTTTAGGAGACTTGCGCCTTTTGCATAATAATTTCTCATTTGTTTACACAGGTTAAAAGAAAATTATTTTTTTGTCTTAGACTTGGCACAGAATATGTGTGTGTCCCTCATCCCAATGAATGATCCAACCAGCCTGAAAAATAAACATCTGAAACACAATGAAGCTTACAATTACAACTCAGAGGCTCTTAATTGTGTCTGACATGATGTCATACCTCTCCAAACCAAAGTCTAGGTGTTTGGGAAGCAAAATTAAGCATAAACCTGTCTCCATGTTTTTTTTTATACATAATAGATGTGATAAGACCTGAAAGAATTGCACATTTTATCCACTGTTGCTCTCCGTTTCTTCCTTTTTTATTTTATTTATTTATTTTTTGGTGTCCTGTATGTTTTTCCTCATTTGTTTTTCCTTCCAAACAGGCCCATCACCAAAACTTTCAACCTACAGTGAATTTGGGACATTCAAGTTTATGCCATCCAAAGGAAATGATTTACTCAGTCGCACCAACTCCACCATGTCAACAAGCTACACCAAAGTGGTAACTTTCTTTTTCCTGCTCAGCATCATGTGCTGGAAATCAGAGYGCAAACTTTTATGTCATGTGCTTGGTTTTGTGTTTGTCATTAATTCGTTTCAAAGTTGTTATAGAAAAAAATGTTTTTCAACTTCCGATTAATTTCAGCCATTCAAAAAAGAAAATCTACTAGGGCTGCATGATATTAGAAAATCTTGCGATGGCGATAATATTTGTAATTATTGCTGTTGCTACTACACCTGAATTCCCCTGAGTGGGACAATAAAGGCGGTTTCTATTCTATTCTACTTTATTCTATTGCGATGAGGACATCAGATGCAATATGTCTTTATTTCTTTCTTCCCTTTCTAATCAGTATTCCTACTCTATGTGACCTTTAACATTTTTGGCAATGTTTGGAGTGTGCTTTCGCTGCTTTGAAACTCTGTCCTGCTGTCTAAATATTGCGTTAGCATGAAAAACACAACTTCAAAACTCTTCAAATATATTAGTCGACATTTATTACACTCCGAGCAGTCCTTTGCGATATGAATATTGCATACATTGATATTGTGATGACAATATTTTTGCGATATATGGTGCAGCCCTAAAATCTACACACAATTAGATTTTCCTGTATTCTTACTATTAATTTCAGTTAAGATCATATTTTCTGATTTTATGTTTTGACTGATCTGAAGTTGTCTCTCAACACAAACTGTAAGACAAGTGAGCTGTTTTGCTTCTTGTTAGTTTTAATGAAAGCAATGTGTTGTTTTCCTCGGTATGTAAGAGCAGCACATTTCTTAAACTGGATTATTTTCAGGAGTAATGTTGGCTGCAGCTGTGTGTTCATGTGAGTAATTATATGTGGGTGTGTGTGTGTGTGTGTGCGCGCATGTATCTACACTGATTTGCCTTGACCTGACCTGACGTAGAGTTGAGACATTTCTAGGGTGTKTGTTAGGGTTTTCTTGCTAATGAAGGCTCATAATCAGCACATCATGAGATCCATTAGTCATATAGTGTTGGTATGTAAAGCTCACTAGAGAGCTAAATGGTTTTTCACCAGTCATACTGCACAGCATACATTAGTGTGCGTAAAAATTGTTTTTGAAACCTACTTTGTCAGTTGCTTTGTTGGATATTTATCATTTAAGGGTTGGGCAGTTAAATGTTTGCAATGTTAATCGCAGTTTACTAAAATCTGTTAAAAACCGCAGTACAGTTATGAAACAGTTTGGTTTAATTAATTGTAGTGTTGCCTGCAAGGGCAAAATCAGCTTGACAAATAAAAGTGACATCTATTTTATCAACTCTATAATTTCCTGTAATTTCAGAGGCCCCAAGCTAATGTAACTTTAATTACAAGATAATTATATGCAAATGTCACAATATAAAATATTGAGCTTTTCTGAAGTAGCTTTTTAATTTTTTTTTGTTAATGGGCTATGACAAATTTATTTATTTTAAATGTAGCATAAAACTTGGAAGCCAAACAGTAAAGTGTATAAAAGCTGTAAAACTGGCTTGAAACCCTGAGTTGACTCGAGGATTGAATTTGTGTTACTTTTTTTATATTTCAGGTTTATTGATGACTGTGTATTTTTTCATTTTACTTTTGCACATTTTTGTTAATCTTATACTTTCAGATACTTTATGCTTTTGCGTATTTTGCATCTCAGTTTGTGTAGTTTTATTCAGTGGCAATTTTGTGCAGCACTGTTTTTGTGTGTTTGCTWTATTCTGAATATTCTACACTAAGTCAACAAGACAAATTCCTCACTTTGTAAACTTGGTTGTTAACCATTCATTCATCCAACTATTTTCTTTCTTCAGTTTACCTGGTTTCGTGGAGCTGGTGCCTTTCTCCAACAGGTTAAAAGTTGGACAGGTTGCAAGTTCGTCAGGGATAGATAAAGACAAACCAGCTTTCACACACACAACAACACCTACAGTAGGGACCATTTCAAGTTACCAGTTACCCTAACATACTTTGTTTTTGTCTGTGGGAGGAAATAGAAGTACCTAGAGAAAACCCACACAGGGAAAACAWGCAAAGTCTACCCAGAAAGTTCCCAGGCCAGGAGGTGAACCAGTGCTTCGCTGATACAATTTACAGTTTATAGCCAGCTCTCATTAACTGCACGTTGTTAATTTAATCATTTGGGATTAAATGCAACTAGGGATTTATCTATTAAATCAATAAATCAGTTTATTCAATTAATTTGAATTAGCCATTTATAACGATTTTATTTTGGGAAAATCTGGATTTTTTTCCCCCACCAGTGCACTCTTTGAGGCTTCTATACATCAGAGGTCACCCCGCCTGTCCCTCAAGATGCTTGGTACATTACATGACAATATGGCAGCTAGCAAAGAGGATCTACTTCCCAAAAAAGGCACTGTGTCTTCAGTTATCTGGAATTGGTTAGGTTTTGCAACCTCGGACTTGGAGCAACAAACACCTCACTGCAAACTCTGTTTGAAGGCTCTTGCTACAAAAGGCAGGAGTACAACAAATTTGTTTCAACACCTGAAACAGAGGCACTCCATTAATTGGGAAACAAAATCAATTAAAATCAAATTTGGGGTGAAAAAAATCTGAGATCCTTTTTTTTGGGGCCATATCGCCCAGCCCTAGATGCAACCAGATTATATCTATGTATGGTTTAGTGGTTAGCGCTGATGCCTCTCAGCAAGAGGGTCCTGGGTTTGATTCCTGGTTCAGACCTAGGATCTGCTTGTTTGTTTGCATGTTCTCCCTGCTTGGGTGAGTTTTCTCTTGGACCAACAACAGGCATGTTGGGTTACCTTCAGGCCCAAGTCTCTCTTAATAAAGAGCTCTCAATGGCATTTGCCTTGTTAAATAAAGTTTACTAATGTTTTTGTTAGTTATTTTTTATTTTTTTGCAGACATTTATCACACATTTAGCAGCACAAAAAAGCCATGTGTTTTATTAGGCATTTTATGGATTATCATGTATGGTGAAACTCTTAAGGCAATCACATAGCTGTACCTAACAAGTTTGCCTCTGGCTACAACATATGTATACAGCTACTTTTAAAGACTATTGTATTCTTCTCCACAAAACATTAMTGTATTCAAATATCTACTCTTTATAGAAATCTTAAGCATGATTAAATAAAGTAAACAATACTGTATAGGTAGTTTTTCTAACTGCTTAATTATGATCATAACATTCACACGTAACAAAGGAATATCACAGAGAAGGTTCATTACTGTAGTGAAGGAGGAAATGGAAAGAAGMAGCTGAATTATGACTAGCGCTGCCGTGATTAGTCGACTATTAAAATAATGATTTGTGGCAGCCCTAATTATGACTACACACCAGTAACAGTGTCCTGTTGGGTTTTTGGGCACCTGTATTTGCCCTGCTCATATATTCTTTTAAACTTGTTCAGTTGTTGATGTAAGGAAATGACTGTTTGTCCAGTCAGAAAGGAAGCGAAAGCGCAGCACAGTGAGAACAAACACTCTGTGGTTAACAACGTGTGCGGCTGACAAGTCTAAAGACGCCTTCACTGCCGAGTGAAGCAGCTGATGTATGAGTGGTTACTCAGCAAACTGTCCAGTTTAAACAGGAGACAGTTGTCTTTGTCTATTTAAGCTTCCAGCTTTTACACTATCTCAAACTTATTATCTTATGAAGTCAAAATGTCAAGATGTCAGCTGCAGGCGTTTATATAAGCTTTGATTAATGATTTTGAATGTTGAAAAACTCCTTTTACACTTTTTTGTCAGAACTGAGTGGAAAGTTCTTCACTCTCTGCCTGTTTTTTATTTTATTTTTTTAATTATTGTCATTTGGAACTAAGTGGTGACAGATTCTTACTAAAACATGCATTTTCTTTTATTCTGTGCTACTGTTTGTGAAAGTTTAAAATGTGTAGCTTTTACACACATAATCAAAATTATAGAGTGCTGTTGGACTGAGTATATATTGTGATATGTTAAACAATGCTTTGTCTTGTTTACACTCACAAAATGACTCAATTGTAACATCAATCATGCTTGCAAACAGCCTTTACTTTGGACTATATTAGTAATAACTAAGATAAAGGAAAGAAACTAASAGGTATTCAGAGATTGTGCCAGTTTATATATTTTTGTCACTGGTTTTAGTGAAAGTTGAAAATAKAATATTTTTTAGCTTAAATTTATGATTCAGGGAAGCTCAGAAGATGTCTTCTTTTATTTAGTATGTTTTAGTCTTCTTTCTGAAATAGTTGTATCCCTATGTTTTAAAGCAAAATTCATTTTGTTGCTGATGCTTCTTAAATTAAAATGTTTCTGGCATAGCAAGCACATCCTGAACTTACACTCTTTTTACTTTAGGCCAATTTTCAGAAGACACATAGTCAATCTGCTAGAGTTCCCAAAGGAAGACATATCAGCTCCTCGACTATATGGGATCAACAAACAATCAAGAAACCCAATGGGCTGAAAACCAGTCGTAGTGACCCTACATTGGTCCCTCCTCTTTCTCCGGCTCAGTCACGTACCTTGGTGATCACTTTTTGTTTGTTTTATTCCTTTCTGGAAAATAAATAAATAAATAAACAAAACTTATGCAGCTATTCTGCCAAATGACAATAATTTTGTAAATTGATCACTTTTTTAGAGCACGAGAAGGCAGAACACCATTCGATCTCATCAACAGAGCACCTCTTCCATGGTTAATGGCATAAACCTCACCAACAGCCAAACAGGCATTGTCCAGTCACCTTCTATTCAACCTCAATTTGATGGCAGGTTGGGTACAATGAAAATGTTAAAAATGGAGCAGACATGTGAGACAATGTGAGTTTCCTTTTTTTTTTTTTTTTGCTTTCTGCTCTTGTTTGTCTAACTCCTCAAAAACAACAGTGAAAAAAAATCCAACTATAAATTCTATTCACTGAAATCTGATAAACTAATTGTCAACCATGTCAATGATCCCTGTTCCTGTTTTTAAAGGTTGAACTCAATGAGCATAATGGACATAACCTTAAAAGAAGCTGTGGTGTTCCTGGATCAACCTGAAGAAGATAAACAACATTTTGGAGCCAGCGCCATCCAGCACTACACCTTTATTAATGACGATGCCAAAATAGAGGTTGGACTAATAAACACACATCTGGTTACTTTTAGCAAATACACCCTCCAAACACACACACACGCACGCACGCACGCACGCACGCACGCATGCACGCACACACACACACTGTTTCATTTGTTATGCTTCCATTCTTTGTATTGGGATTGATTTTGGGTTGTGTTGTTACAAACAGAAGAGATCTGTGAAATTTTACACCTAAGAAATGTTTCCCATCCCTCATTGTTGCTTTTTATCTTTGCAGCATGCCATGCCATGCCATGCCATGCCATGCCATGCCATGCCATGCCATGCCATGCCATGCCATACCACACCACACCACACCGCTTTATTCATAAAGCCCTTAAAAACAACAAGGCCAACAAATAAGAAACAGCACAACTAGATAAGGTTAAAATCCTATCACACTGGGTCAGAGGCCAGTGAATTAAAGTATGTTTTTCAATGAATATTRAAAATGGCAAGTAAGGGAGTTTGCCTAACATGCAGTGGGAAATGATTCCACAGTTTTGGACCTGTAACAGTGAGCTCATCGCCTCTGAGCTTGTATCACATCTTTGGAACCATTTAAATCATCTGATCTGMAGTACGAACAGCTGCTGCAATCCAGAATGCTAAGAAGGGGGCAGAACTGTWAAGAGACATAGAAACTTACAAAATAGTTTCAAAATGAATTCTGAAGTGAGAAAGCCAGTGAAGGAAAGTTGCAAACGAACAATGGAAGCCTGACTAATGTCACTTGATTGCTGCTCACAAATTAGAGCTGATTTTCCATCCATGTCAACAGAATATCAAGAGCATGGCTTATTAAAAATAAATAAATAAATAAATAAACTTGCAGTAAATGTTGGTACTCATTCCTAATGAATCCTAGAAGATCTTTTACTGACATATTAGTGGAACTCTTTCTGATAAACCTCAAACCAACTACCTGTCATGCATCATTTGTTTGCCTTTATCAAACTTGTGACTCACATTGTGCACAAATATTTATTTCAGTACATCTTGTGCAGGGAGTTTTGTTTTTTGGTCTTGTGCGTTTAGATTTTTGTGAGTGTACTGCATCTCAAGCTATAGCATGAAAGTCCCATCTCAGTCATGTCACAATCCATTCTTGAGTAAAATCCTCTCTAAAGTTTCTAAAATATTTTAAATAAACTTTTTCCCCCTGAGACGAGCCATTGCACTGTAGTTAAGATTTAAAAATGAGAAACCATCAAAATCTAATTTCCATTAATTTATTTACTAAGATGTTTGTGCATCTGTGCGTGTCTGCACAAATGCGTTTTTATCTTTTTCACATCACATCTTTGTTTTGTAGGTGCAAGCATTAGAGGGTATTCCACCTCTAGTGAACCTGTTGGACAGTCCCAACCCACAAGTGTCCCAGACTGCTGCTGGGGCTTTGAGGAATCTTGTGTTTAAGAACAAGGTCAACAAGGTGCAAGTTTATGATTGTGGTGGTATAGCCAAGGCCTTGAATCTACTAAAGAAGACTGATTCTACTGAAACCAAGAAACAAATCACTGGTAGGAATTAATAAAAACTTTACCTCCAAAGTGTTGTGTATTTCTGGAATTTCAAAAGTAAAATTGAACACCCACTGACATTTTGCTTTTGCCATGATGAATATTGAAAGGCATTGCRTTCCTTCAAGAAATACTAGGCTTTTATTATCATTATTACTTTTAAAAAGTTAATCTTCTTGCATATGATATATAGGCCTGCTGTGGAACCTGTCTTCTGAAGACAAGCTGAAGCAAGACCTAATGAATACAGCACTGCCTGCTCTGACAGAAAGRGTGGTAGTGCCGTTCGTCTCAAATGATGACAAACAATATGTCGACTCATCCGTCTTCTACAATGCTACAGGCTGCCTGAGGTAAACATAKTTCATTCACTGAGATAAGATTTTAAGTTTGAAATGTTTCGTGTTCTTAATATCTAAATGATTGAGCAATACTAAACGGTGTATGGGTGTACATGTAGGAACCTGAGTAGTGGTGGTGTTAATGAGAGGAACATAATGCGAAACTGCACCAACCTCATCAGCTCACTTACGACATTTGTTGAGTCCTGTATCTCAAAGGAAACCACTGATGACAAGGTAACTTCTCTAAACACACCATAAATGCATTTTTTTTATTACAAGTATCTGTAAGAAGACAGAGTAAATTGCATTTACATTTGCAGTTTGTCTATCTATTCCACCTTATCACCTTATCAGTATCAGGAAAATAATCAGCTTGTTGAATGTTATTAATCAATTAATGGATAATTTAATCAGTAACTTGTGTAATAAGTATGTAAAATGATCATTTTGTGATAAAAAACTAACTGACAAACAACGACAATTATGGTCATATTATATTGAGATGACTYACAAACATCCACTCAGTACTGTAATCTAGGATCAAAAAGAAAAAAAATTGTATAGGTCTTCTGGACGGGTTCTTCTCTAATGAAACGTTTTGTCTCTCCTCCAAGAGACTTCTTCAGCACTGCAGTGCTTAAAAGCCTGAATTTTGCCTGAAACTCTCAGACTGAAGAAGTCTCTTGGAGGAGAGACGAAACGTTTCATTAGAGAAGAACCCGTCCAGAAGACCTATACAATTTTTTTCTTTTTGATTTTTTTACCTGGATTACTGAGATGCATCAGGACATGTAATCTAGGATGTAAACTAATATAAATGTTAAACTTATGTGAAAATGCCATACTCAGTCTGGATTTTTTTGGCTTTGATAAAGAGATCTCCAGAATGAAAAGAGTTAAYCCACAGAGTAGTTTCCTGTTGAATGTCATTAAGGTCCTTCTTTATATCATTGTGCAGAAACAATTCTCAGAAACTTTCTGTGTGTTGGATTGTTATGAACACTCAAAGCAACCGTGTGAAAAAATAATCAGAAAGTAAATTATTGGATAACATAAAAGACAGGATTATGAATTAAAGACCTATTTTTCTCTTCTCTGGCTCTATCATTTAGTCTTTGGAGAACTGTGTATGTATTCTCCATAATTTAACCTATCAACTGGGGAAGGAGCGTCCAGAGGCATTCAGTGAATATTCCCAATCAAGAGCGTCCGTCTCTCAGGAGAAGAAAAATGCCACAGTTGGCTGCTTCAGCCCAAGGAGCAGCAAGGTTCCGAACGAGGTGAGCATCAAAAGTTTTGTTCTTTCTTCAACCAAATCATAAGCAGCATTTAGTTCTAACTATCTCCTCTTTTCTCAGTGTTCTTTAGACAGACATCCAGAAAAAAGCAATGATTCTTCCCAGTCAGGAGTGAAATCAGGAGTGACTTCAGGAGTGAAGTTGTTGTGCCAACCCAGTGTCATTGACAACTACCTGTGGTTGCTGGAATATGCCAAGGAAGAACCCATTCAGGAGGCCAGCTGTGGTGCCCTGCAGAACCTCTCAGCCAGCAGCGAAGTTAGAACTAAGATGATCATCGCTAAGCTTAATGTTTTGTGTTTTGTCAATTTACTGAAAAATTTTGGAAAGAGGGAAAGCCAGAAACATACTCTTGGTTTTGAGATTAATGCAACAGATAATAAGTTTACTACATTAACCACGTTTTTATAGGATAATTTATTGATCTATTTTTTTTTACAATAGCTTAACATGTAGAAAAATGAAAATTTCACAAGGCTTCGTTTGATATCATGTTTTATGAATGTGGACAGTTGTCATTATCTTCTTCGCATTTTGTGTTGTAGGAGTCTGGAACTGTGTGCAAAGTTTTGCTTGAGAAGTTTAAAGATTTGCCTATCTTGGAGTCTTTGATTGCATCAGAAAACCCTACCATTCGGAAGACTGCCTTGTCCTTGCTGGATAACATGTCCCGTAGCAGAGTGCAGGTGGACATGGGTAAGAAGCAACTTRACAGTCAAACAAGATGAGAACTGGRTTAATCTGTGTGGATTTCTGCTACATATGTCTATTGTACATAAATAATTGCATTAAAACACATTACAAAAATACAATTTTTATGATGATTTGGTGTCTCCTCCACAGCAAAGCAGATGTTGCCTGAGTTGGTGTGCCAGCTCGGCTCCTCCACAGATGAAAATAGGTTCAATGATGAAGATGCTGTAGCACTTGGTAACACAATTCTGAGACTGACGCTGACAGACAGTGAGGTCACGAAGAAGCTTGTTGATAAAAACATGGTTTCTCAGCTGATTAAATTGAGCGGTAAAGAGTGAGTGTTTCATTCATTGATCTTTTTTTACAGCAGTGATAAATCATCCACCTACTTGTCTTGATCCGTGAWACCTTCTGTTTATAGGGCGTCATATCCCAACGGGAGCAAAGTGGTGTCAGCGCTGTTGTACAACATGTGGAATGATAAGAATTTGTACACCATTGTGAAAAAGGTAAAAACAAAAACTTTACAAAACAAAATTGGCTGTGTTTAATGCACATAAGAATGCAAAGATAACCATGTTGTAGAGGTCAGGCTCATGCAGACACTGTCCTGCAYGACCAGCTGAAACAGGTGGGTGTTTACTGTCACTCTTTTGACTCACTTTCCCCCTTCATTCTGCCACGCCCCAGAATTCAGTGTGTACAGAGACAACAACAACTTTGGAATCTTGGCAGACAGGCTGCTCACCATTGATTGTTAGAGGGATCCATGATTAGTTGTAGCATTAGACTTTATTTAATAAACATATATTTAACTGCAAAATAAAGACTGTAAAAACACTATAGGATGTTCAGTTTTTATCATTTTTAATCAAAAATTTTAAAAACATTACACGGACAGGGCCATTTACACGCAAAGCATTTTGGGTAAATGATGACATGGGTAGGTCCTCGGTGCAAGGCTGCTAGCGAGCTATATCCACCTTGAAGGTCAATCTTGGACAATATCTGACGATTGACTCTTTTAAATTAAACCAGAGAGCGTTGACAGAGAGGAGAAGGTAGAAATGACTCAGCCTGTAACTGAAAATATGGATGGAGGACAACAGAGCTGCTTCATGGAAGAAGAACCTCAGCTTAGCCTGTTAATCTTTGCGCTAGCGTCGACACTATATTGCCTCATATGTATTAGCTCAGCGCTAACACGACAAACAAGCTAAACTGAGGTCCTCCATCCATATTTTCAGTCCCAGGCTGAGTCATTTCTACCTTCTCCTCTCTGTCAACACCCTCTGGTTTAATTTAAAAGAGCCAAACGTCAGATAT
>NW_013952405.1:4061678-4063682 GCF_001266775.1 Austrofundulus limnaeus
TCCAAGAGACTTCTTCAGTCTGAGAGTTTCAGGCAAAATTCAGGCTTTTAAGCACTGCCTCCATGTGACTGATACTCACATAACATGGTGGCTATCGTTGACACCTAATTAACACCAATTGTAAACAGGGGGTGGAGTGATACTGGCAATAGCAGCACTGTAGGAGGGGGACAACTGATAGGTGTCAATTAGATGTCAATAGGTGTTAATTAGGTGTCAACGATAGCCATGTTATGTGAGTATCAGTCACATGGAGGCAGTGCTTAAAAGCCTGAATTTTGCCTGAAACTCTCAGACTGAAGAAGTCTCTTGGAGGAGACGAAACGTTTCATTAGAGAAGAATCCGTCCAGAAGACCTATACAATTTTTTTTTCTTTTTGATAAGGCAGTATAGTGTCGGCGCTAGCACAAAGACTAACAGGCTAAGCTGAGGTTCTTCTTCCATGAAGCAGCTCTGTTGTCCTCCATCCATATTTTCAGTTGTAGACTGAGTTGTTTCTACCTTCTCTTCTCTTCTCTGTCAACGCTCTCTGATTTAATTTAAAAGAGTCGATCGTCAGATATTGTCCAAGATTAAACTTCAGGGTGGATATAGCTCGCTCACACCGAGGACCTATCCACGTCATCATTTACTCAGAATGCTTTGCATGTAAATAAAATGGCTCCGTCCGTGTTGTGGAAAATGGGGAACAAATAGAGGAGAGCAAGAATCAGTGAAAGTYAGAGATGGATCAGGAATAAAAATGTGAAGCGTTTTATGCAAGATTCTTTGCATGAGTTCAAGTAACTATATTTAGAAAACCRCATAATTATTATTATTGTTGGAAAAAGTTTTATATGGGCTATAAATTAGGAAAACTGTGATAGACCAGTAGAGCTGGTTAGAGCATAAAAACATGACAGTTTCACTCTGCCACGATTGCCAGAGGCTTCTCTAAGTTGCTGACACGGTACATTACTTCTCCTATTCAGTGCAAGGCCGTACAGCATGTGTGTTCTTGAATCTGTGAAATAGCTCCAACTGATTTCTTTCAAACCTTTTTTTTTCTTCACAGATGGGATTTGAAAAAATAAATTTTGTTAACAAAAGGTCTTCAGAAGCCTTCCAGTCGACCTTCCAACTTAAAAATGATTGATGGAGAAAAAAGGCAACGTGATGCCTGAACGGTATTTTCTGCTTTTGAGTGCTTTTATCTACATACATACAGATTTTGTCTATGTTAGTTAAATAAAACAAACATGAGAAGGATTAATACCTATTTTTCTCTTTTTATTTCTGTGTGCCTGTGCCTGCAGAAGGAAACCAAGGGTAATTACAGCGTGCAGTGGCCACACCCTTTAAAACGTCTTCAGTGATATCCTTGTTGAAAGAGCCTATTAATCATGAGATAACCATAAAATGTATATTTATGTAAATATATATAGAAAGAGATCATAGATTTGAGTTTCATGGATGTGGTGTATGTATTTAATTTGGAAATGTGCTGTTACTCTGTATAACAATGTTTTTTTTTTTTTTTTGGTAGGTTAAGTGTGAGTTTGAGTGTGTATTTGTTTGCACACAGAAATCCAGTTCTTGCAGCCAGTAAGACACATTACCCTCTTGTGAAAATGCAGTGTTATTTGCAGTGAAATGTTACTTGCAGTAATTTATAGGATGCATGAATTTCCTTCACTGTCTAATGTGTCTTCCTGTCTGCAGAAGAAGAAAAAACTCCCATTGTAGCATTAAGATTTGAACATCCAAACTTGAAAGTTAAAGCAGATTTTATTTTTTATCATAAATGCTTGTTGAGGTTGAGATAATAGCTTTTTGCATTATTATTATGTATTTTTTTTTATTAAAAACTCAGCATAAACTCATTTCATAATAGAAAAAAGTGCTACATTTTTATAGCTGAATATAGTTTTAATTCAGTGAAAGAGCAGCAAATATCTGTTGGCAGAAGTACCTAACAATTAAAACACAGCAACACACACACACACACACACACACACACACAC
>NW_013952405.1:4064028-4072480 GCF_001266775.1 Austrofundulus limnaeus
ACACACACACACACACACACACACACACACACACACACACACACACACACACACACACATATATATATTTTTTTGTAATTGGGTCCTTATGTCGAACATTTGGCTGCAGCTAAGTAAATTGTAAACAAGCATTGAGAGGAGCATTGAATGGTCCTGTTTGTTTAAAGCATAAAAAAGCAGAACTTTAAAATAAATTTTTGTACAGTTACTTTTTTCTTTGTGCTTACCACCTACTGACAGTGACTTTCTATTGCAAACACACATAATAGTGGTATTTAACAGCTTAATTAGACACTCCCAGTATTTTGCTTTTATTACCTGCAGTACTGAGTGACTTAGTCTTTTTTAATTCCTGTAACCCACCTGATGAAATGTGGATATGATGTATTGTTTTTTTATGTATGCTTATGGGATATTATTTGATTTTTATGTTTTTGTGTAAGTCTGGTCTGGAGTGAGAACACAGTTCAAATACAGAAATTTGGTGTAGCAGTAAATAGGGCTGTCAGCATCTGGCTGACAGTGGGGTGGGATAGTCAGAGTTGGATAATGGCACCGCTCTTAACTGCTCTTTGATCTAATTCAACTGAACTCTGAGGAGATAATTAAGAAGCTGTGCCCCTTTTTTATGTAAACCCAATAAAATATGACATTTGCTCAGCTCCTCAGGCAAGAGAATCAGCACATTCATGCATTAAAATCTTTTCGTCTTACTCATGCCTTTTTTTTCTTTTGTAAGCTTACAGCTTTACGAGGTCATRCAGGGTATCTGCTTTGCAAAACAAATTTACTATCTCGTTTACTGAAAACAGGCTCGGAATCCTCCCGAAAACACATCTGCTTTATATAATGCAAGAAAACACACAATTGGATGGCAACTGTTGCAAATTCCAATCAAACCAAAATCAGACAGTGGATTTTTATTTTAATGTTTTCTTAGTTTTTAATTGAGACTTTGTGGCTCATTTGCCTCAAGGAGGATCAAAGTCAGTATTGCTTTCAATGTATTTTTGGAGAATTGTATACATCACATTTTATTAGCAGCATTGCTTGTCAAACGTAATAAAAACATATGCAGACAACTATGTGACGGGTGTGCTTTTCTTCAGGGTAAGAACTATTTACATTTGCTTTTGAGAATTATATTTAATTTACAAGTCAAAGAGTCCATGTTTACTGTTGGAGCTAATTAACCTTCAGGCTTCCATTTCAGGTTAGGTTTTTGTGGCGTGCGCATGCCTTCCAGTGACTAAGGGAACAACTATGTTAGGCGGATGGGAGCGTTTGCAGCCTTGTTTCTTTTAAAGTTGTTGTGAGGGTTTGACAGACTGACTTTAATGTAAACATACGCTTTAAAATGATTCACTTGCCCTTCTTTCGCTCCTTTTCTGAGGCGTATTTCAGATCAACTCATTTTGAGGCTGTCTCTTTAAATCCAAACGATGCGGTTCACACTCCTAGAGACTCAAAGTAAACAAGAAAATGCATTTACATACAAACAGTGGATTTTGCATGTCCCCTTCAAAGGGGCAATATTATGTAAAATCAACTTTTTTGAGCTTTGTATCGTATAATTTTATCCCCTCATCAAAAACATACACAGAGTCTTGCTTTGGCTCGTTCATGTATGTTTGTGAAATCCTGTACTGTCCTGAGGATGTCATTCAGGGGAGCAAAARCAGCTGGTTTGGCCTRGAACTRCCTTTTAGGAGCTGCTCCTCTGGACTGTGTCTCCAATCCGAGCCTCCGCATCACAGAGCACGCCTCCCTCACGACTCCTGCACACTATTGGCAGCAACAACTTAGCAAACACCTGGTGAAACCGCGTGCTTCCTGAGCTCGTAATACTTCTCAGTTCTTTTCGGATTAAAACATGTTTTTGATGAAAGACACTATACTCTTTTTCAAGCTTCACAAGGATGACATGTTTCTTAAAAAAATGGTTTGATTTCATTTTTGGAAGTAACCCTAATTTAATATAAGTGAACTTAATTATAAATAATTTATATATTTGTGCGAGACACTTTACAGATGATGGCTTTCTGAACAAGAGGAAATTTAACAGTGGAGTAATAAGATTATCACTAAAAGATGATGCAATTTCATCACTCAGAAGTACACAAAAACTGTTGTCATCTGCCTTGTAAGCTGAGGAACAACTCACATTTTGTTTGGTCTATCTGTGATCAATGGTTACAATTTGAAACATAATACGATCTGTGTTCTTTAGTTGTCTTACACCACATTTTTTAAATAAACAAATTAGCTTAACGTTGACGTGTGTATGTGAGGATAACTTGGAGATATCTTCCCAAGCTGAAACGTCGTCTCTCGCTCCGGTTCAGTTGTTAAGGTTCAATTGTGTCCTGAGTTTYCATTTTCCAAAACCGATACTGTATGGTGTTGCTGGTTTTTATTATTATTACACCAAAATAGGCTACAATTCATGAAGCTGTTGTGCTGATGTGCTGACATGGTTGTGATGGAAGCGGTACGAGGTTCTTAAAGAGACASAGGCCAATTTCAAGGCGTTTAGAATGCTATGATGCAAAGTCAAGTTAATTTTTGATTTATACATATAAACAGAATTTTCATAACAACTGAAGGTGACAGTTACTTTATTATGGTGTGGCATTGAACCATATGCCCAAGAAACGCATAATATTGGCCCTTTAACTTTGCACAGAACATACTTAAGAACTTATGTTTGGACTTGTCTGTGATTAATTTTGTTTTATTTTATCTTTTAGTGAATAGGGGCAGATATAAGTTTATACTTCTTACGGCGCCTGTTCTTTCATTACTTTTTTTCTCTGTTTTGTTTTCTTAGATTTTTGACTTGTATGAATTGATGTTTTTTATAGATGAATTTTTTTCTTCATATACAGTATATATATTGTTTACGAATGAAATAAATTTTAAAATAAAATATGTTTTGCACTACAACTACATTAAGTCAACCTGTTTTACCAAATGTAAATAAGTCAGACATCCGTATAGAAGAAGACAAATCATTTTCTTATACTTTCCTTGGAAAGCAGTTAAAGGAGGAACTTCGGTTTCTCTTCTTGTACAAGGATTTTCCCACCTGGATTATGCATATGAGAATGAATCATAACGGTGTGTGTGTGTGTGTGTGTGTGTGTGTGTGTGTGTGTGTGTGGGGTTGAATATTGGGTGGATGTCTGGGCGTTTGTCCAAGGAGCATCGTGTCAGCTCTGCTCGTGTCTGAGCCTGTCACACAGCAGTAGGCTGTCTCTTCCTCACTTCTTTTTCTTTCCTTTTTTAAATTKATTAATTTTTTTATTTAAAGTMATTTTGCTCTCAGGGCAGTTGWTTTAGGGTTGGTAAACGAACACATACTCCTGCACTTACWGGTGATTAAAATGAGGTTTAATTTACACACTTAAACATTTATWCTAATGTCCCTAAAAATGGGAATGAGATGAAAGAGTGATTAAAAAAAGGAGGAGCTTGAAAAACTGGAAAYAAATGCCAGAAGGTGGTGGTACTGGGGACAGGTGGGACCTGGGTGTGTTARGAAAGCCAGGTCGTGGTTTGAGGCTAAATCTCCAGGAGGCGGATGATGATTACGTTGCTCGCATTGCGCCTCAGCAGCTACTTCCTCAGGCCTCTCTTGGTCCTCTTGGATCTGTGAGAAATCACAGAGCAGGTCACAAGGTCAAAGGGTGAGGCTCAAACTTTTCCTACAAAAGGCACACAGGACTAACTTTGCCACGTAATTGTGACTAATCAAAGAGTAAGAGTTTGTTTCAGCGGCAACTGAATAAGCAGCCAGAAGAAACATGTATCAGAGCCCCGAGGAGGCTCATGAAGGTGTGGCTTGAGGAAAWGTTGCCAAGTGGTAAACTGGTTCTGTGACAAATAGAAAAACATTATTTCTCACGTTTTCTGGTGGTCGCTCACACGGTTCCTCAGCACGTTAATCTGGAGCAAACAAAAGGCAACCATAGAAATGTTACCCTTGTAAGGTGTTTTGTTGTAAWATGTTGCAAACAGTTTGACACACCTCGTATTTCTGCTTGGAAAACTGATACTGCAGATCGAACTTCTCAGCCTCCAGCTGGTACATCCACTCCCACAGCTCTTTAGCTTTCTCCCTGTGAAAAACAAAACAAAACAAAAAAACATGTTACTCTCAGAACAGTGAGGTTTTCCTCACCTCAGACTGATACTGCATGTTAATCCTCCACCCACTTGAGTTTTTCCTGACTAGCGTTTTCAACGTCCAGGAGTTTGCGTCTTTCACTCAGGATCTTCTTTTTTTTCTCTCTTTCTGTTTGCCTCTTCCCACTGCGTTTTTCGTTCTGTTAAAGTGAAACAAATACAGCACCGTTCATATTTTATCATACAAATATGCCCCTTAAAAATGATACAAAAAAAAAAAAAACCTGCTGACCAACTTCTGCATGTAGCCACCAAAGTGGAGGCTGGTCAATGTTTTTTTCTTCTTTGCGTCATCTTCTGCCCTCTTCTTAGCCTCCTCCTCCTCCTTACGAGCTCTCTCCTCCTGAGGAAACATGGACCCCCAAATAAAAATTAACACTTTGAAAAATCGGCAGATGGGTGAACTGAAAAGGTGAAGAAGGAGGAATTCTAGCAGGAAAATATTATCCGTAATTCTTTTACGTCTAGAGTTCTTGAAGAAATCAAATGAGCCAATGTTTCAAAAATATCTTGTGTGTGGTTTTAGTGCTCAGAGTACATGTTGGGCATGACTCTCAGCCTACGCAACACGTTTTAGCTCAGTGTTGGCGAAATTGACTTTAACTAGATGTGGTTTGTCAAATCTGTTTGTTTCAAAGGTTCATTAAAATCCATCCAGTGGTTTCCAAAATATTTTACTAAATTTATGTATGGCAAAGGTTTAAAGAAAGATTTGTCACATAATTCTACATTTTGATTATTGATATATTTGTGTAATGAGTGGGCTTTTTTTGTTGTTGCAACAGTTTAACAATTCCTTAAATAAATGTTGAACATGGTGGTGATTTAAAAAAGTTATATTTATGAAGAAAAACATGAGCCAAAAGAAGGATATTATCGCCATGGTTTGATTTTTCATCCCCTGGAGTTTTAGCTACTAATTCACCAAACTTTTGTTCAATATTTGTAACATTACCTGAGTTAGTGTCATGTATTTGTGTTTGTGAAGATGGTGATTAATATAAACCCAGAATTTAATTTCTGAGAGTTTCATTAAACTGTGTCCCATGGTTTGAGATATTTTATTGACAGAAAAACACACAGTGGCAGAATATCACTCGCCTTTTGCGGCAGTGTGCCTTAATAAATGAATGACCTTAGAACCGGTCCCTCAGATAAAGACCAAAACTTTACCTCCAGACGCTTCTGACGCTCTTTGTCACGCTCGCTGCGGATCCTTTGCTGCTCTGCTCGCTCTGAGCGCCGTTTCTCCTGAAATTCATGTCAACATGTCCGGTTATAAAACATCTAAATACAGATTTTGTGTTATTTGTTTTTTTTTTTTTTTTTTTAATGTTTTTTTTTTTTTTTTTTTTTTTTTTTTTTGTAATGCAAGGAACTCACAATTCTTTCTTTGAGACCAATGAGCTCTTCTTCTTCCTTTTTTCTGCTTTCAAAATGGACTTCAATCAAAGTCTGAAGCTCCATCAGGTCCTTCTCCATCCTCTTACGATGTATATCCTACAAACACAGCACCAGAGATATTAAACATGGAATCTTATCAATGTTTTACTGAAGTAGTACACGTGGATTATTTTGTTTTCAATTCAAAGTAACGTGGTGCTGAAGCAGGGTTTGATTCAGACGTTTCCATATACAATCTGAAGATACTTCAAATGATTAAACACTCCCTTTGGCAGAAACAGAGAATACTTCACCTACATCAAAATCCACCTTCTCTCCATCTGGGATCTTRGGAGGGATAAGGTTTGGCATGATGAAAGGCCTAAAACAAATCAGATAAAGCAGCAACAACACTGAGTGAACTACTGACAGTAAAAGTGTCAAGAGTAAAATATGGTACRAAATACAAGAGGAAATGTTAGATGACATCACTGCTGGTGTAAAATAAGGAKCACAAAATGCCTTTCTTGCAGGTTCGGGCCTGTGCAGACCGACGCCTTAGAAGAAACCTCTTTAGAACTKGGTTTTTTCCTTTCGCTTTGCTAAAGTACAGCATGAAATGTTACATAATCTTCAGAGTRAAACTTGCCAAATACACCTTTAAACCCTTAACTGTTACACCCCACGTTACATTTGTCTGGCYCAGGTCTGGCCCACACAATGCACCAACATTCTGCTTGGATACAGCAAAGAATGATGGACTTTTGGAGRCCCRGATGTGATTTGCCAAAGGTGGTCCGTGCTTGGGCCAACACCRTATAAACCAAAACAYAACTGGGCACGTTGTGGCATACACCATCTTAAAACCAGTGCTGTCASTGCCATGTCAGCAGTGCCAGTTTGGCCCACGCTTCTCACTCACACACATATTCTGTTTCCCTTCAAATTACTTTTCATTCCTCTTCTCTCCAGACATCTCCACCTCTCTGAACTCTCTTCCACTCACTCCTCACTCTCACTAGCACTTAGAGATATCATCTGAAAAAAAAATCAGAAACACTCATTATGTTTGTCTGGTATAGATAGACTGTATGTCAAAACATGATATAAAAGAAGTTTATAGAGATTGTTGACAAACAAAACTCATTCTTCACTTCTTTGTGGTGGGGCCTMCAGAAATGTTCTAATGGGTTGGCCACGAGGGGGCCGCAGTTATCACAACAAAGATTTACCATCACCCATCTAATATATTGTTTCATCAATTAAAATTATTTAAATTTTATGAGTTGGTTGAATATCATATTCTGCAGGTTATGTATAAAGCTTATAAAAATGTGTTACCGTCAAACATCCAATCAAATTTTGTTAAAAGGGAAAGCTGCTATAACTTGAAGGGACTACAAATGTTTGTTAAACTGAAAACTTGAACAAATTTGAAGGACCGATGCACTTCAGTAAAAAGTATAAGACTATGGAACAATCTGGAAAATGATGATAAAAGCATTTGATCAATTAATTCCGTCAGAAAAATGATCAAAGCAAAATTGTTAAAGAAATAAGCTGTTGTTTAATTTGTATTTGTATGAGTTACTGTTTGAGGAGTTGAATTTTTTGTTTCGTTTTATTATTTGGTTTAGTAAATACTATGGGAAGTTAAAACGTTCATAAAGTAAGATGATAAAGCTGTGCAAAGGAAGCCTCTGCTTCTTTGATTCCAAGTCTACAATGCAATCAAATGTTTTAGGCAATTATATTAAAATGAAATTTTACTGAGCAGTAAAATTTTAGGTTTTAAGACAAAATGACTTTGCATCACAAAAGCTGATTCCTTCTTCATTTGATTTGAACATTAAACTGCCCCAGTATGAAGACATTTTCAGGTCTAACTGTGTGTTTAGGTTTACTGACACATTTAAAAGCTAATGTCTATTTATTGTTCCTTGCAGAAAGTTGCTTTTTTCACTCTTTATTTCTGTCAGACTTCAATAACATCACCAGGTAGAGGAGTGTTCTGTCAGACCTCTTAATTAGACCTAATAATCTTTTCAAAATTTGCAATCTTTCTGTAAAAGGATATTAGGGTGTATGTGTATGATTATGTATGTGTATGTGTGTTCATTTATTTGTATTACTTACTTGAATTTTGGTTTAGCCTCCTCTATTGAAAAGGGAAAAAAAAAAGAAGACAACGATGAGCCACTCCAGACCACACACAWACTGACTGATTCACCAAGGCAACACCAAAACATTTCAACATTTTACCAGGAAGCCCAACCAAGTTCTGGCAGTGGAGCCTCTCTGTTATGACAGTTCGATGGGAATTTAATTTAGCAGGAAACTCATCGGTTTCAAAATCTGGCACGAGTTGAAAACAGTCTCTAACAAGAACAAACAAACACGTGAGGCGTGCCTTTTATTAAACATTGTTACCTTCACCATCTTCTCCCTCTTCTGCTTCTTCTTCACCTGAAACACACAMAAAAAGAGCTTGGGACATTTTGTAGGTTAAATGGGAAAAAATGTTTTAGGCTCAAAAAGACAAAAACATGGAATACAGAGAATGTTATCTTGTGTTGTCAGAAGTAAAGTGCTCCGTCATGCGCTGCACGCCATAAATACACTTTACACCGCAAAAAATGTCCATCTTACCAAGTTTTAAAATCTTTTCTCCAGCCAAAAAAGTCTTTTTGATCTTGTTTTGAGACTGATTTACTAAACAAGAACTGATTTTGTAAGAATAATAATCTTGTTTTCAGAATGTGTAAGATTATTTGTCTTGTTAGTCTGAAAATTTGACTCAAATTAAGTAAAAAAAAAATCCTGCCAATGGAGTAAGAAAATTTTACTTGGTAAGATTCTTGAAATAAGAAAAAAGTTAGTC
>NW_013952405.1:4072501-4078795 GCF_001266775.1 Austrofundulus limnaeus
ATACACTGCAAAAATTAGCTATCTAAAAATAAAATCAAAACACTATATAATAATTTGAATCTTCAGAAATTAAATGAAATAACTTGCCAGTGCAGTAAAACAACTGAAATAAGAAAAATATCTGGGTAAAGATGAATAATCTCACACATTCTGCAATTGTTTAATTTCAAAACAAGATCTAAAATACTTTTTTTTGGCTGGATATAAGACTGTAAGAGTTGGTTAGTTGGACAGTTATTGCATTGTAACAGCACATATTTTGTTCAAACTGCTCGAGTCATGAATCWATCACGTAGCTATAAAAATTCTTTGACTAAGGTATGCAGAAGGTGTTTCTCGGCAGACGTCATATAAAAAAATTTCCGGCTGATGATGCTGCGTAAATGTAGCTGCAGCGACAGTTGCCCTGTTTTAAACCGATTCGCTACCAAAAGGAGACTAGCCGAGCTACGCAGACTCAAGAGTCGAACAAAACTTATTGTCTAAAAACAAGACTAGATTGTTTCTGACCAGTCTGGTGACAGCTCARCATGGCCGCCTTGAGCGATGCACTACTTGATTGCTTTTATTTCAGTTTGTTTTTCACATTAAATCACATCAGTGATTTCTGAGCCAGTCAAAAGGTCATTTTCTTCCAGTCTGATATGCAACACATCCAGGAACTATGCCTCATAGGCCACGGCAGCGTGAAGATAGGGATGAGGCATAAAAACAAGAAAGGTTACTAACAGGCCTCCCTTTTTGGTGTGACAGAAGAGAGAGAGTGAATCTGACTAATGATTGAGAGCCTCGGGGTTGGGAGGGATCAGAGGCCTGTAGATGAATCTCAAGTTACTGCGTCTGGTTTGCCTAAGTAAACATGTCCGTGTGACTTCTCAGGACTTGCTGACTGTCACATTCCAACCTGAAAYGCACTTTTAACAGCAGCTTATCGTCCACGTCTGCTGCAACTGTTGGTTATGGGTGGAAGCATTAATCATCACCATTTAGTTGTCAGCATATGACCAACGCCAGACATGGTTGTTGTCTTGTTTGCTAATCTCTGGCAAGCTCTCCGACAAGCAGTCAGAGGCAACAAGACAGCATTGTTCCCTGTTTTTGAAAAAAAAAAAAGGCTCACCTTGTTCCTCATCAGCCTCCTCTGCTGCTGCAGATTCCTCCTGTGCAGCCTCTGCTGGCACAAAAAGAAGTTGTAATCACATAGTGAGAGATTTTCTTTGTTTTTTTTTTGAAGTCACGGAGTTTGACGTTGACTCATCGCCCTTATTTAATGTGCTGTTTTTCTTTTTGTCAGTGATCTGTTGTTTTTTTTTCCAAAAGTTCACAATGAGGGTGAAAAGATAAATTGTAAAAAAAAATCTGTCGCACATTTGTTTTGCTCATTTTGTTTTTCTCTAAAGGAGGAAGTTTGTACCATATTTTCACTTTTATTTAAATTTTTGAATTGGTTCGGTTGTTGGTGTAATGCTACACCCCAGAGTGATTAAAAGTTTGTGCAAAATGAGCTCCACGCCTTTATTTAAAGCTTGCAACACTCCAAGAACTGGTAAAGTGTGTTTYCTGGTGGCGTGTTTGAAACGACACCCTCAGCGGATTAACACTAAAACAGAAAAAACACACTGAAATGTGGGCACAACACTTATTTAAGACATGCATTTGACTAAATATGTCGATTTTCAAGGATTCAAGGAAGTTTTATTGTCATCTGCAACACRCATAAATGTGGTTTTTGCTTGGTTAATATAAATATGTAAAATTCCGGGTTGATTGGCAAATTAAAACTCAAGTTAAAGTGTTTTATAACTCCATTTAAATATTGTTTTTTAACATATTTTCTTTGTTTTTAGTGAGCTTCATTTTATCTCTGATTGTACAGAAAAAAGACATCTTAATGAGGAGTTCAAATCGTTTAAATCAGCTTGATAATTGCTTTTTAAATCCCATTTCAAACACAAAATCCCCACCTTCCTCAGCCTCTTCGTCCTCCTCTCCTCCCTGCTCTCCTGGTTGAACGAAGCAAAGAGCTGATGAGCTGAAGTCAGTTTAACAGAAGTCACATAACTTTCAGGATCAGCGTGAGTAAGGTTTGATAAGTTGYATAGAGACAAAACCGACAAACCATTTACTGAGTCTCATTTATCAGCGTCAGAACTTAAAGGATGTCAATACCTTCAGCAGCCGGCTCCTCTTCTATTGTTCCAGGAAGACGAGGAGAAAAAAAGAACAATCCATACAGGAGGAAATCATAAAGATAAATGCAAACTGTGGTTTCACAGCAACCACTGGTGTATATACAAGACAACTGACTCTGATGCTATCTTGACTTACCAACCAAAAAAAAAAAACACTGAGCAACATCAATCGTTTCTACCTGCAGACTCATTCTGAGCTGACAAACAAGCTGAACCTCTTCAATTTCACTTTTCATTCACAAGAGACTAAGAAGAAGGTTTTAAGCTTCTTTCAGYGTAGTTATGAACACAGCAGCAGCAGGTTGCTATAAAAAGCACCACTGGATTACTCTAAGAAAACATCATGGTGGCATGATTGTGTGATGATTGTTGAGGTCTTTACCTTCCTCGACCCTGTGGAAAAACAAACATGTTAGTTTAAAACTGTCATCACTCAAAAAAAGAAGAAGAAAAAAGAAAAGGCAGAAATACATCAGAGTGTGACATCTGCTCAAAAGTTAAAGCTGTCAGGAAAACAGATGTAAGACTATCAAGAGTTACAGTCATGGAGACACAAGACAGACACAACAGAAAGAACACACTCCTCATACTCCTCCACCACTTCCTCGTTGTCCGACATGGTTGGGCACGTCCGGGCGAGCAGCAGGGGGGGAAATCTGAATATCAAACGTAGACACTTTTAATCCCACCTGGAGGTTTTTTTTTTCTTGCATCACAAACATTTATTATAAACTCACCTGAGGATTCAATAGAGGGAAGAAGAAAAGAGGATGATGGGCACCCTGAATGTGCAGCTGCCTTCACTGGCAACAAAGCAAGGTGAGAGTCAGAGCTGGTGTCAYGGGAGGAAAAGGTTCTAGGGCCCACTTGTTGTGTTATTTATAACTTTTTAGATAACGTGTCCAAACGTTTCCAAAAAAGGCTGCTGTGGAAGCATGAAGGGCCCAAAGCATCCAAACAAAGGCACATACAGGATCACCTTTAAATGGCACGCGGCCGCTGATAAAACTCAGGCATGCATCTCTTATCCACTTCCTCCGCCCTCTGAGATAAGCAGAATGATCTGCTTTTAATAAAACCATAAACGCCATAAAAAACTCACTGCAGACTTTTGTCAAAGTAAAACATTTTATTCCTTGAAAAGGCAAAGTAYGCCTACAAGTCCAGAGAGTGGTTCGAACTTTTTATTTATGTATTTATTTATTTATTTTTAATTTAATTACAACTCCAGCATTCAGTAAACATTGTAGCGTAAAGACTTTCACCTGTTTAAAGTGCTTGAGAAATGAATTATTTAAAAGATAAGACCAAAAAAGAGCTGGAAAAAAATGTCAACAAAAATCTTTGCCCTTTCATTAACCTTCCCAAGTTGCCTCCAACTTTGTCTTTACTCATTAAACAGCTTTCTCTTTTATTTTGAAATAYGAAGAAAAAGCAACGCAAAAGTACCAGACAACAGCCTCCAAACTGTAAAATATTTAGCCTCCCATCAATTATCTAAAGCAAAGTCTTTGCATCAGTTCATCTTGTGGACTTAATGCAGTGAAGATTTCTCGAAGAAACAAAAAGGTCAGTCATGGCATCCAATAGCAATCCAAGTCTTTGGCTCCTCTGTAAACAGACAGACGAGAGTTAATCATTTCAAATGTTGGACATAAACTTATTGTAAGGCATAACGACATAAGCCTAAAGAGCAAAGACTACACAAGTAATTGYTGGTTCTCTTTGTTCAGTATCAGTAGACTTAACTGTTAGACTTTACAAATGTCTGTCCATCACTTGTAGATTTTTCCAGGGGTGCCTTTTGAGACGCTTTCCTCCCCTCTGTTCTCAAACAGGCTCCTTTTACTGCTGATGTCCACATGTCTCAAGTCCTGCAAACAGGAAGTGACAGATTAGCCAAGATGAAAAAGCAAACAAACAAACAAAAAAAAAGAACAACTAACAAAACAAAACTGCAGTGTGCTATATAAGCTGTACTAAAATATTGCGTGTGTAAAGAATAATAAGCAAGCTGTAAGTAGCTGTAATTTATTTCACTGATCTCAATTTCAACACAATTACCCAAAGTCCCTTTTTTTAACAGAAATACTTCGATTTTGAACATCAAAAATACTAAAATATAAGCAGAAGAAATCAGCTCCTGCAGGAAGAGTGAAGAGTGTTGCTGCCCCCTGGCGTCCAAATGGTGCAATTACACAATGACAGGCAGCCTGAAGAAGTGGTCTTACCAGACTGATTGGAGAGCCAGGTTGGTTGTTTTTGTTGAGCCAGTGGTTGACCCGATCTGACATTCCTGATGTGAAGCTTCTAAATTCCTGATAAAAACAAATATGAGATTTATTTATTTTTTTAAATTAAAGTCTTTATACATCTAACAGAGAGCCAAAAGAATAAATAAATATAATRTATTGTGAAAAACAAATTTACTTGTCTGGAAGCTCCAGGACTGGTAAGGTTCTGATCCTTCTCGTCTTTCTCAAAGAGGCTTCTTTTCCTGGAGACTTCTTCCAGCAGGACCAGGGTCCTCTGGGTCACATCTGGAGACCGAGCCACTTCAGATTTCTGAGGACAAACAGGAAGCAGAACTGATGTCGACAATGAAGCCACCATTCTCTGTAAATCCACTACTGTGCTGTGTAAACCTTTGGTTTTAAATGATCATTACGTTTTTTTTTCTCAGTTCAGAAAAAATCTCATGAAGAATTCAAAATAAAAGATGCAGGATGACAACAAAGATAATCAAAAACGCTGAAACTAATTACATCACATCACTGAAAGGTTGGCACAAAGGAGGCTGAACAATAATAATCGTGTACAAATAAACTCAAAGGGTTTTCTTTTTTGTTTTGACTTGTTTTGTGCAAAATACTTAGGGAACGCATTAGTCAAGAAGTCAGAGCTTGAAGTCATTTGTTCAACACATTTTGAGCAAATAATTTTTTATGYATTTTTAAGTTTTGCAACACAAAAATTTGATGATGATGATGATGATGTACATTTTCACTGATTCCATTATACATTAAAAACCCAGATGATAAAAAAATCATTACAAATAAAACCAGCTTTTTAAAGAAACAATCRTACCAGTGTTTCCAAAGTTCAGATGTGTAACATATATGTTGTAGTAATGCTGTATACAGCATTAGTCAACGTTAAGATGAYTCCATTACCAGACTCACTGAGTCGACAAATAAACTTACATAAAGAATTTCTTAAAACATTTGACACCTAAACTGAAAAAGTGTAAAACCCAAATGGAGCTTTAAATGTCTGATGTCTATAAGAAAAAAATCATCTGCCTTAAAATAAAAATGATCATATCAATGTGAGAAATAAAAAAAAACAGGAAGTATTTGAGTAAAAATAAGTTCTAAACAACTAAAACACATAATTCAGAGAGAATTAAAATTGGCACAAAAAGGCACTTTCCAGTTTCTTTCAATTTATGGTTTTGTTTTTATTATTATTTTATAACATGTGTGTGGACGGGTTTTTCCTACAACGTAGAGACAATTTTCCCCTAAAAAGGACCGAAGTGAAACCCCTAATTTTGCATTTGGACCTGTGGGGACCTGGCATTGGTCCCCACGGGTCCAAATGCAAATTACAGGGGTGGGGTTAGGTTTAGGACCAAGGTTTAGGTTAGTTTTAGGGTCAGGTAAGGTACCTGTGAGGTTAATTAACTCATAAACTCATCTTCTCATATTCTTATCTATTCTTTTGTATCTGCATACCTTTCTGACTGTCAGAAACKTAATGACCTTTTTCTCCATCACTGTACCTCGCTTCTCATCATTGTGTCTATATTCTCCCCCATAGAACTCTGTCACTTCATTTTTGGACCACAATGGAAATAAGTGTTTCTCACTTTCTTGTGTTATCCAAGTACTAATAATGAATGTACTAGATGTGTATGTACATGCATTATTACTGCTAAATAAAATCAATCAGTTTTAGGCTATATGGTCAGGGTTAGGCTATAAAATCTAAAAAAAAAATGAATGCAAGTCAATTGAAGGTCCCCACAGGTTTAAGAACAAACACGTGTGTGTGTGTGTGTGTGTGTGTGTGTGTGTGTGTGTGTGTGTGTGTGTGTGTG
>NW_013952405.1:4078889-4080765 GCF_001266775.1 Austrofundulus limnaeus
GTGTGTGTGTGTGTGTGTGTGTGTGTGTGTGTGTGTGTGTGTGTATACATGTTTTTGCTACCTGGTGGGGATGATTTTTAACTATTTTCCCATTACACGCAGCCTGGTGAGGAGGCACTGTTCCTTGTTGGGACCAAAGCCCGGGGAAATATCATTGGTGGGTCGGGGGTTTGGTTTATGACTAACGTGTGAATCGAGTTTACATTAAATTTAGGGTCAGGCATGTACCTGTGAAGTTAGGTTAGGGATCAGGCTATTGAAATGACCAGTAAATGAATGGAAGTCAATGCAAAGTCCCCACAAGGATAGAAGAACAAACGTGTGTGTGTGTATGACTGACCTGTGCTGCCTGAGCCAGTCTCTCCATCTTCTCCTTGATGGATCTGGATGAAATCCTCTGTCTCGAGCTGRAAGAACAAAATACATAAGATACAATAAATCTATAACCTAAATAATAAACTAAAGAGCAGTAACTGGTTCAAACTTCACAAACTTACTTCCTCTGAAAAGATGTTTTATCTTCATCTTCATTTTGGTCCTATTGTTGAAAGAGAAGCAAAGCTTCATTTTCTAAACCTTCGTTTTGAAAATATTTGAATAAAGAGATTTCCAAAAACTTAAAGAAATCAACTCACTGCTGCATCAGGTTCAAACTTTTTGGAGGCCATCCTCACACTGGCACTAAAAAAAACAACCAATAAATCAGAAACGAAGCAGCAGGAAGCAGATTCAAAGAAGCTAAAAACACAAAGAAGACATTTCCTCACCTCCTCTGCAGTGGTGCCGTCTCCTCCTCTTTCTTCTTCATCATCTAAGTCAAAACAAGCCCAAATGAGTGAATGGGTTCCTGTCCTCACAGCTGTTTGAATGTCAGCATTTTATGCACGTTTATCTCCTCTCTCGGGACGTGTTTAGGTGTTGGCAGAGCAGTCAGCAATAAAAGCTTGGGAATAATCCTGCTGCTGTCAAGCTTCCGTCCAAAGCTTGAGCACAAGCAAATTATCCTGAGCTGATAGATCGTCAGCTGATTAAATGTGAGCTTTAAAAGTCAAATTGGCAGGTAATGTTTGCATTTGGCAGGAGGAATGTGTGTGTGTGTGTGTGTGTGTGTGTGTGTGTGTGTGTGTGTGTTTACCCTGAAAGATATGGTCCTGGAGCTCTGTCTGGTGAAGGCAGGTTTAGCTGTTTGTTCAAACACCCCATCAGCTGAAGGACTATTCAAAGCGGTCTGAGATAAAAACACAAATAAAATGTGTGTTATATGGAATCAATGTGAGCCCATGCACATTATGTGACCCACCACACCGAACCGAGGATTAAGTAGTTGTTTGTGGAGGAATTTGCAACTATAGTGCACTGATCAAAAATGTTTGCAACAATTGCATCATGTCAAAAATAAAATGAATAAAAAAATTTCATAATTGGGTGTTTAAATATGTTCAAAATTTCATCCGAATATTGTTTGTTTCCTCTTTAAATTGACATAAAATATTCCTCATTAGAATAACCTAAAAAATAGGAATCAGACTTGATCCTCAGTTTGATTTGATGGGTCACTTTCTGAGCTGATGAACTGTTTGTTCCAGAAAAGTCTGAACTTTCAGCCTTCCGTCAGCAGAGGGCGCTGTTTCTTCCACTAAACCCAGGAACTTTGTTCTGAATTCAAATGACCCAAGTTATTTTATGCAGCTCATTTCTAGAAGATATTTTCTCGAGGCATTTTACCAAKAAAGCAAAAGGTTCTGCTTTAGCCTATGACGAACACTTTGCATTTTTTTGACTAGCAAAACAAGGAGCTGAGATAAAACCTAGAATTATGTCATCTGTCTGAATGTGTGTGTGTGTGTGTGTGTGTGTGTGTGTGTGTGTGTGTGTG
>NW_013952405.1:4082803-4091012 GCF_001266775.1 Austrofundulus limnaeus
AAAAAGAAAAGAAAAGAAAAGAAAAGAAAAGAAAAGAAAAGAAAAGAAAAGAAAAGAAAAGAAAAGAAAAAACAGGAAACACAATAAACTAAAACAAAAGATCTAAAGAAGAACCAGTTTGTGTTTTAAGAGAAAACCAGAGGTTCCAGTCTGACTCCTGCAACTACTTAAGCAGCAGATCCTGAACAAGCTGAGGCTGGTTTGYATGAGTTTCATTTAATAAGTAACTGTACAAAACTTAGGAACTAAAATACTCTATTTGTCTGTTATGGGCAATGCTGTTAGAACAAATATTTACATTTCAAATCATCACCATAATAGTTTGCGCTGAAAAAGTAATAGCTCTCGCTGCTATTCTTCTCTTTCAGTCACTTTTTCTATTCACACTTATCTAATTAAATATAATTATTCATTTGTTAAATTTATATAAAAAACTGAAATTTTTGTTCACCTGACAAACTTGCGAGTTGGGTTGGATACTGGTTTCTGATCGGGCTCAGGGTGTTTCCTGGATGACTCCTCTTTTTCTTGCTAATAAAAATGAAAATAAAAAGGGAAGACAACATAAATACACAGGTAGGAAGTGTTTGTGCAGATGGACCTGAGACACACCTTGTGTTAGATAACACATGGAGCAGTTTGTGTGGAATAAGAGATAAAGTTCAAATTAGGACCTCAAGCACACTTTGTGAACGTTTTTGATTATTTGCATGATGGTTTGATTCAAAGGAAAAAGTGCAAAACCAGAAACAGGACCGGAAATAAGAATTCAAAACTCAATCCTCTAAAACTGCAACTTACTTCAGTCTAAAAACATTTAGAACCAAAAGTAGGTAAATTATTTCTTTGTTGTAACAATGCCTCCTGGCAATGAATCTTATATTGTTGGAAAGCCTGCTAATTTACCTTTTAAACTGTGCCACATTTGTAAGGAACATGCATTTGTGGGATGCGCAGTAGAGCTGAGTATGTGTGTTGTGCACATGAAAAATTTACCAAATCTTCTCTGTCAAACAACGTATTCTGCTGTTGCTACCGACTCTTGTTTTGAGCTTCTTACATCCCCTACTGCTGCCAGTCAGGTGCCTGATGTGAGATTTATTGTCAAGAAGCATTGTTACAAYAAAGAAATGATCTACTAAACACACATTTCCTTACTTATGGTGCTCAGTATATTAAYGTTTAAATTCTTTAAATTAATTAAAATTGCCCTGTTTCACATTTTATGGATTGTTTGAACTTTTGTTTACAAAATTCCATTGAACTGATATTCGTYGGCTCTACATAGACCTAAATCTTTCAGACCAGAACGGATGCCAGAGTTCAGCAACACGATGAGGCACACCCAAGAACCATGCCCAAGTCCAGGTTGTAAATCTGTGCCAGGTTTAATTCTTGTCCAAACATCACATGGTGCATAATGAGGTCCAACACAYGGGCTTCCTCATTGTGGCTTAAATTGGCAAACATTTTGAACCAGACTTAGTTGACTAAATATCTGTCTTTATTTATTTGGTTTTACCTGACTTGAAACAGCTGTCCAGCTCCCGTGCAAAACTTTTATTTGTTGTTGTTACAGAATGTAGAGAATGATTAACACAATTTACCCTCTGCGTGGGGTAATAGTTAACTATCAGCCTCAGTGTAAGGTGCCATTGTTGGTGGCACCGAATTACCGCTAAGTAAAGAACAGGCCGTAAATGAAAGTGTTTAAATGTTTTGTTCAAMCAACTGTCTGTCTAAAAGTTACTTCTATAATCTGTAGCAAAGTGAAACACAACCAAAGATTTTAACTTTTTCTCATGAAACCAGCACATTACGGTCTTTTTAACAGGGACATATAAACGAAAGCTTAGATCTCAGATTTGAAAATGACGTCACATCCATATTACCCATGATTCACTTGCAAGTCAGTGGGATTAGATAACTGTTTTGCTCGGTGGGAAGTCTCGGAATCATTAACTGTACAAACAAGCACTGCAGTGTATCTTCATTTAAACACAGTAACAGCATGTTCACTTATAGTTTATTATGTACAACTTAGTTATTAAAAGAAAAAAAGGTGCACACAAATAAATAGTTTATTACTGCGGCTAGTGCCACTTTATATGCCTTTAGTAGTCATGTTTATGATGTCAGGGCTCCTATTTTCCAAGTCACTGTTCCAACTTCTGGAGATGAATGGAATGCACTGAGGCAAATCACCAGGTTAAACACTTTTGACATAGCAACAGGAAAATTAATAATTTCTAATAATTTCAGGCAACCAATGCTGCAGCAACYTTTTCACCAATAAATGTTATATARTATATTTGAAACTGATTTCATGAGACAAACGTCTGACCAAAAAGTTCATTATTTCGACCATCACCTCTTTGTTGTGTAGGAGGCGGCCATGTTGGGTTTTGAGGTTTGAAATGTTGTGTTTCATACACCGCAGAAGTTAGACTTCAGATCTTGAAAACGGTCACATCAGAARYGGTCATGTCCCRGTTACAAATCAGAAAAATARGAYKTACCTTGTGCTCACTGATTCAGACTAAATTAGTAATTTAAGTGGATATTGCCTTCTGTGCATTCACACACTGCAGCAACATGTTCACTGTAGTATTGGCTCTATGACTAATTTAAAGAGATACAAACTGACATAAGTAAAAATAAAAAGTTCCAGTTAACTCCAGTTAAAAATCCTTTAGTTTTCGTGCATGATGCAGCTAGATAAGATTTGATCAGAAGTCTTTGATCACACTGAGCTGTAGAGGAGCGTAACCTGACCTGTGATGCTGCTCGCTCCATCTTAATGGATCTTTTTGAAGAGGAAGTCCTTTGACCAGAGCTGAAAACAAAAACAGTTTATCAATCACTAACTGCAATAGTAATCATAAAATGAGGCAAAAAATAGCTAATGAAATATCATTCTAAATAAACTTCACAAACKTACTGGAAAGAGGGTGTTTTGTCCACATCTTCATTTCGGTCCTAGAATTAAAATGCAGCAGAAAATAAAGTTACAGACAGCAGGAACAATCTGTCCACAGTTGTACGAGTTTTATAAAAGGCAGCTAAACTTTTCTTTTGCTTTTTAGAAAACACTTATCATGGATTATCATGTTCTGAATGACTGATAATCTACACAAGCGTGATGTTTATAATACACAAATACAGGAAGTACAGTTCTCTGTGACAAAGATCTTTGAGAAAAAAGTTACATTTTCTAACTTGGAGTTTAAAAATTCTAATTTTTCAGCAGAACAGAATGGTAACAATGATTTGTCTCACTTGGGTTATTCTAAATTATGAGTGCAAATGAAATACACTTAAAGTTTTCTGTTATCTTCCCATGGCATCAAGGGCTATGGATATCAAATCTGTAAAAAAGTGGTTGTTGAGCAAAACTAAAAATACTTGTTATACAAATGAAGCTATTTTTGTTGGACACATTTTTGTATCTCATGTTAGAAATAAATATGTTGCTTCTCTGGAGGCAGAAACTATTTTGAGAATTTTTTATGCTGTTTGGGACTTTAAAAAGTAATTTAAAAAATCCCTTAGCAATTCTAAAAGCTTTTTAAATGCAACACTCAAGTAGTTTTGTTGTTGTTTGGACCCCGTTTTCCAGTAAATATGGTTTTGTGTCACTGCAGCTGTCTTTGTGAACAATACTCTCTTGATATTCCACCAAATTTTGACTTTTCATCATGTTAGTATTTAGTGATGCACAAAACACAGGAGCCAGGGAGAAAGAGAAGTCACCCACAAGACAGGCCCTGGAGCAGTGCGATTATCCTAACTGGGCTTTTCTGAAAGCAGACAAGAAACCCAAACAGGATTCCAGCCAACAACCAGCTGAAAATGAAGACCCTAAATCCAGACCCAAATCAGTCGTTATTCCGTATGTGGCGCCGGCGGGAGTTTCAGAGAAACTGAGACGTTTATTCTCTAAACATGACGTCCCAGTGGCTTTCAAACCCCAAAACACGTTACGACAAAGATTAGTTCACCTCAAAGATCCAGTTCCCTGGCAAAAACAGAGTAATATAGTATATGCTGTTAAGTGTCAGGAGGACTGTGATCAGTCACACATTGGGGAAACAAAACAGCCACTGTTCAAAAGAATGAGCCAGCACAGACGAGCTACATCGTCGGGTCAGGACTCTGCAGTTCACTCTCATCTACAGGCCAGCGGTCACTCTTTCAGGGATGAAGATGTTCTCATCCTTGATAGAGAGGAACGTTGGTTTGAGAGAGGAGTAAAGGAAGCCATCTTTGTGAAGAAAAACCATCCACCATAAAACAGAGGTGGAGGCCTTTGTGTCCAGTTGTCCCCCTCCTACAACACTGTTATTGCAAGTATGACTCAGCCCCCTGTGAGGAAAAGGTGTGAATCAGGGCCCCAGTGATACCAACACAAAGAGGGAGAGAGGGACAAAAACAAGGGGACGTTGAACCCAGCTTGCACTCACTACATACACATAACAAAACACCAAATAACCACAGCTGAAGCATCCAAACCAATAAGTCAGGTGATGGGGCACATGATCCTCTATGAACAATAGAGCTAATCAAGCTTATTGTTAGGTGATGGCCMTCTTTTTCTTGTGACTAACCTGTTTGTCCATGWGGAGGCAGTGTTTATAAGGCTGAGTTCACCTGAAACTCATCAGACTGAAGAAGCCTCATGGAGGAGAGACAAAACGTTTCACAAAAGAAGAACCCATCCAGAGGACCTACTTATTTTTTCTTTTTGATTTTTTCTACTGAGATGCATCAGGACATTTAGTGATGCTCTTTCACAGCTCTYACACTGGAGAAAAACAACAGACTCYTTTTGTTTGAGTTAAATTTAGGAGCAGCTGTACCGGCACCATCTCCGGMAGAAAGATGACAGCAGGATGATAGAGCATGCATATCTAACTGTGTGTTATTTTGCATGAGCATGTTACCACATACTTTTATTGCATCCACTTTTCATCGCTGTGTTGTTACTTTATTTGGTGATGATGCACAGCATCAGTGCAAGTCATGCAAAATAAAATATTTTTGCAAATAATTTTTATTCAGCTGTTATAAAAAAACTTACTTGTTTGGTTGCCGTGTCTGTTCTGGTGTTGCTGTAGCTGGGAATGCCAGCTGATGGTTTTACAGGCGGTTGTGGTTTGAACACACTCCCCTCCTCCTCATCCT
The DNA here is from genome assembly GCF_001266775.1 of Austrofundulus limnaeus. Taxonomy (NCBI): domain Eukaryota; kingdom Metazoa; phylum Chordata; class Actinopteri; order Cyprinodontiformes; family Rivulidae; genus Austrofundulus; species Austrofundulus limnaeus. The sequence continues at coordinate 4,087,988 of NW_013952405.1, forward strand.
GGTCCCCCAGCAGCGCCAGCCCACCAGCCCCTTCTCCTCCGCTTGTTGCCTTCTCACCATCCTCCTCTTCCTCCTTCTGCCGTCTCAACGTCTCCACGTGTCTCATCCTCCTCCTCTCGTCGCGCACTCGCAGCATCTCCACAAAATCCAGCTGCATCTGGTCAGTGCTAATCCAGAAAATACACACTAATTTACTGATACACACTGGACAGTTTGTAAAGACTGGCAGAAAAGATCTCTGAGCTCTGAGTCAGATCAGGTTTCTGTAATAAAAGCCACTGTACTTCCTTTGAAGACTTGTGCTCAGAAACTCAGCTGCTGGTGTTTTAGATACTTTATGGGATCATGTTGAAATAAAAAGGGAGACAAAATGAGACAAAACTATAAGTATCCTGTCACTGTTAGCTTTGGATCCATTCATGAAGCAGGTGTTGAGTCAAAGTTAAATTACTGTAAACTTTGAGACAATTTTGTCCTGCCTGTCTTGTGCCAGATAAACAAGGACACACGAAGAATTTCAATAAATGCAACGTTTGCCAATAGTTTGAACTGAAATCATCTTGTAATGAAAAGGGATGGGGTTATAGCTTTCAGCACAAGCTCTAATACTTTTACAACTTTTGTTAGCACTCATGCTAAGTGTTGAGGATGACTCTCAGCCACAACTTTCCCACAATACTGGTAAATAAAATTTAAAGTTGATTAGCTGTAGCAAGATTCTTGAATTGGGTTGACTCCAGAATTTAATCCATTGCAGATATACAACCAATGATTACTTTCTGAAAGCTTCAGTACAATCGACACTGTTGTTCATGAGACATTTTGCTAACAGACAATCAGGGTGGATGACAGCAATGAATGCCAAGGGTTGAGCCAATATGTTGCACAAATTATAGCACTTAGAGTGTGTGTTGTGACTTGTGATCAGCTACTATCACAAGTTTTAGTTGAATATCTGCTAAATGGACTGAGTGAGAGCCAAAATAGTGTTTGATAAGTTTGCTTAGCTGTGGCAGCCATATTTATTTGGATTAGCACCAACATTWATTAAATTGTAGGTGAACCTTCACTGATTACTTTCTACAAGTTTTATTTAAATTTGTCCAGAASTTCATGAGATATTTTGTGAACAGACAAACAGGGATGACGCCAACAATTACGGCCAAGGTTTTAAACTAAAATGTTGCAAAAGTTGTAGCCCTTATAGTACGTGTTGTGAATTACTCTCAGCTACCATCACACCAAGTTCTACCCGAATGTCTGCAAAATTGACTGAGTGAGAGCCAAAATAGTGTTKGCTACGTTGGCTTAGCTGTGGCAGCCATCTTGGTTTGGATTAACATCAATGGTTAATCAAATGTAGAGGTACACCCAGTGATTACTTTTTGAGAGTTTCATTTAAATCCGTCCAGAACTTCATGAGATATTTTGCTAACAGACAAACACCATTTATTATTGTCTTTTCTTCCTCAGAAAATTGGATCAAAAATAGGGTTAGGGTTAGGATTAGCAGCTCACACCTCAGCATCAGGGTCATGTTAAGACAATAGTTTCTAAATTTCCTCGAATGGATTGTAGGGAACAACCTGCTGAGGCCTTGGGACGTCTCRCTGGAGGACTCAGTCCCAGACGCGGCATCACTGCCGGATGACTTTCTGGGTGCTGAGAAGGAGTCATCGTCTGGGTCGGCGGTGCTGCTGCTCCTCCCTCTCCTCCTCCTCTCCCTCTCCACCTCCTCCTCATCCTCCATCGTCCACTGACGTGCCAGGCTGAGACGGGGCACACAGACAGAAGATGAATGTCCGAATCAGCAACAAAAAATAAATAAATAAACAAATAAATAAATAAATAAATAAATAAATAAATAAAAAGAAACAGAAACAGAAACAGATAGTGAAACAAGGGCAAAGATATGACTTTCACATGATGAGAGTTTATTAAAAAAAAACAGCTCAGTTATTTGCTTCTTTTAGATGTCAGATAACTGTTAGACAGATCCTTCATAACATGTTTATCAGCTATATCATTTTTGTCAATTTATCAGTTCAGATCAATAAACTGTACAGAGTTTTTAAGAAAGAGGTGAAAGTTTCCTTTATAGAACTCTCTGCTTACTTTCCTGGRATTAAAGACAAAGCGTGTGAAGTCRGTGTTGCTGTCAGAAAGAAGGCAGCGGCTGCCTGCTGGCCTTGCTCTGAAGCACACGGCTCACTGTCACTTGACAGAAAAGTTCAGCAGATTTCTGTCTTACCTGGACAAAGCGGACCAGTTTTTCCGACTGATGGACATGTTGGAGAGAGTATAAAGTTTCCACTTCACACGCAGGCGGAAAGTAATTAGAAAAAAAGGAGAGAAAAATAAAAACAACTGAGCAGACTCTGACAGCGGCAGTACAGTTGCAGCACAAAGATATCCACCTTTAGTCGGGTGCAGCTCACTGAGGGATCACATGACCACAAAGGTGAGCTCTCTACCTGACAGGGAGGAGGGGGGTGGGGACAGGCAGAGTGTTTCTCCTTGTATGGTGGGAGTTTGGAAAGTATGATCTTTGTCATTGTGGATGTCATTATTATTATTATTAGTCTTATGCAGCAATGAATAATAATAATAATAGAAGATAATCACTGTGAGGATTTACATACAATGTATACAATAGGAGTTTAAAGCTATTATAACCACAACGGAAGTGTGCACAAGAAGTAAAAATATTGTGGTGAACCAAACCTCTTTGTTCCCGTGAGCACATGTGAAACGCTTTGTGTGTGTGTGTGTGTGTGTGTGTGTGTGTGTTTTACATCTTTGTTGCAGGTGGCAGTGAGTCTCTTCAGTGTGAGTCAGAAGTGTTTGCTCTGCTGTAAGACCACACCTTACTCTAATGTGTGTCGGACTCTGACCCAGGTTCAGTTCCAGAAACACACATATCGCACTGTCTACCTCATCTGACACCATCCATCGCACCTGCAAAAATACAGAACAGTGTGTGTGTGTGTGTGTGTGTGTGTGTGTGTGTGTGTGTGTGTGTGTG
>NW_013952405.1:4091182-4092773 GCF_001266775.1 Austrofundulus limnaeus
ACCTCTAGTAATATACTGTATTTACTGAGAAAAATGGTGACGTGTTCAATACTTATTTTACCCGCTGTATTTTTAGCTGTTTAAGCCAAGTGTTCATGTTAAATTGTGTGCAAAATACCTTTTTTTTATAAAGTCAGTAATAACTCATTGTGCAACATTCAGGATGATCGTTGTGTTTATGATCAGGAGTGCCAGGTTTGTGAGGCAAAACAGTATAAGGAGAACCACCAGAACTCAGAGATTTGTTCTGACGGTMACACTTTTTGTTTTGCAACATAAGTTTCATGTTACTGGTGATGAGCTGCAGACAACACAGACTTCATTGTTAAAAACAAAACATTAATCTGTTTAATGGAAGATTGACAACAGTCTTCATCTGGTCTCCACAGAACCTGATAATCCAAAGGAATCATGTTCTGACTTCTACAGGTGAGAYAATGAGTGTTAAAACAAACTTCGCTCAAAGTCAAAAGCCAAAGTCCCGATCTATTATTTTTTAAAAGACTACTGGATAAAACTGCAATTGAGCACAGCAAAGGTTTACTAACCAAACGAGACAAAAACATATTTAAGAATTTTTTTTTTATTGTTTTAGCATTTCTACAGCACATGCTTCTGGTTTATTTTTAAGTAAAAATCTCATAGACGTTAACGAGTTCAGCTTTTGTCTCAACAGAACTCTTAATTGAGATGTGATCAGTCCTCTCATCTGTCCATGAAAAGAAAAAAAAGATAAAGTAACTTTCTTTGCCTGTTAGCAAAATATCTCATGAAACACCMAAAGAGATTTTGATCAAACTCTCAGTAATGAATCATTCATTGTGGGGAACTTGCTGGTAAAGTCAGCCCAATTCTAGAAGGCTCCACAGCTATAAAGACAGTAACTTTGATGTGATACTAACACAGACTCTGAGCACTAACAGATCCTGCTGATATGACCAAAACAGGCAACAACAGTGAAGCTTCTTGATTACGTCAATTGAATGAGAATTTAAGGTACAATAGTTGTTAAAAGAACAAATAATTAAATCTAAACTTTATATACAAAGTGATTGGTATAGATTAGCATATTTATTCAACTTTGATAGCAGACCAAACAGAACATCCAAAAACTGCAAAAAGAAAAAAAAAGTATGGGAGAACAAGTCATTGTAACACCACACGGTGCACGTCTCACTGCACAGAACCTTTGGCAGCATCGAACATCTTCTTCCTTCCCTCCATCCCCGACATGGCCTCCACGTTCTTCCTCCAGTCGCTGTCCTCAACTGGCCTCTTCTGCAGATRCAGACAGATTGTGTAAGCACCGTGAAACAGACTCAGAGCGTTTTTTTTTTTTTTGTTGAACTCGTAAAGACGAGCAGGCTCAGAAAGTGTATTGTGAAGCTAAGCCCTTTAAAACGTGCGCTTTTGAGCGGGAATCTCCTGAGAGATCTACCTAACTGTGCTGGTAGAACTGGTTTTTCTGATGTAATGCGCTTGGAGACTCACAGGTCAGAGCAAGCATACACACTGAGACACATCGGAACAGACTAATCTGCCAATGTGGGCACACACACACACACACACACACACACACACACACACACAC
>NW_013952405.1:4093191-4099167 GCF_001266775.1 Austrofundulus limnaeus
ACACACACACACACACACACACACACACACACACACACACACACACACACACACACACACACACACACACTGACCAGTGAGGCCAGGCACAAAAGCTACTCTCCTGTGTACAATGGGATCATTGTTGGATTCCTGCACCGCCTCTCCTCTCTCTCACACAGTCACCACCCCACACTTGTYTACTACTATTCAACTGTTCAAACACAACTTTCACACACATAAACACAGTTTGAGGTGTTCCATAGTACAGCTCTGATGTCATGAATGTACCAGGAATATTCATGTTTACCCCCTAAGGAGGCTTCRTCATTTTTTTCTTGAAGAGTTTTTTTCCCTGTACGTACAGAATACCAGCGTCGACCCCCTCTCCCATCYGCACACACCTTCTCAGTATCTTCTTTCTTGACAGACTTGAGATTGGCCCGCAGGTCCATGGACACTTTGTGCTTGGAGCCCAGCAGCGAGCGCAGGATGGCGTCGGCRGACACACGAACGCGCCGAAGATTAGGCCTCTTGAATTTCCCCCTGAGGTCCAGCACCTTGATGTTCAGGTCTTTAATCTGGTCCGGCGACGGAGAAACATTGAGAGACGCTTCCTGTCAGCGCTGAAAGTGAGCGGGAAGAACGATGCGCGCTCTCTCACCTCGCGTGTGTTGAGCGTGACTTTGGCTTCGATGTCATATCGCTCCTCGTCCACCACGTCTATCTTGGAGTGGAGTTCTCGACAGAGATCCTAAACACAAAGTYAAACATCAAGGCTAATATTTTGTAMGATATTATTTGGGATTCTTTTGTTTAGTTAAAGTGATAGTTTGGTTCTGTGAAAAGGATTCAAACAAATAATAATTGACCTGTTATAGACACCTCAGATTGGAGAAATAAAGTTTGTTTTTGAACCAGTTTGACAAGCTAACAGCTAGCTGAAGCAGGGCCAAAACCAAAATTAGATGGGGGGTGGGGGGGCACCTTGTTTGGGTTTGGTTTTAAAGACTTTGACTGCGTCAAAATAAAATGAAATGAAATGAAACCAAAACATTGCAGTTCCACTTTATTTAACACCAAGTGAATGATTTAGATGCGAAATGGAAAGATTTAAAAACACAATAAGTCCACTTTCAACCAGTCCTCATCTTAATATTTGCTTGTGCTTCATGAAAATCACTGTCAGTTTAGCTCATTGCTTTTTTATTACATCCAATTAAGTGATTATTTGTGGTTGTGTAAATAATGGAAGCAGGATTGTGTGCATTTCCAGTGCAACCTGGGGCATTCTGTTAGAAATTTTATACAGTTTTTCACAGAATAATAATTTAAAAAGTGACAAAAATATGAAGCTTTTTTTTTTAAATGCTTATTTTTAATTACTGATATAGCTAATTACTGACTTTTGGCCCTGCTTGAGTTAGCCTTTAGCTCATGGGGTGTCCAATCCTGATCCCCAAGTCCCACTGTCCTGCACAATTAAGAGGTTTCTCTKTTCCAACACACCTGATTCAAATAAATGTGTGATTGGGAGGCCTCTGCAGAACTTAAAAAAGGTGATTTAATTACTGAATCGGGTGTGTTGAAACAGGCAGGAACAGATAAAAAAGGAGCAACYTTCCAGCTATTAAGAAGTGAAACGACTTGAACAGGGAGTTTAGAGAGACACCTGCAGCTGAGCGAGGCTGAGGCCACTGGTGTTCAGAGGAGGAGCTTTCTCTGCGAGATACTTCTGTTTCTCCCCTTCTTTGATGAGGATTTCTTGTTCTAGTTCCTCTTTGGCTTTTGCCACCATCAGACTCTGAACAAACAAACCATCAGGATGGTTGAAATGAAGTTATTTGTTCATCTCTATTGCTCTCTGGTGGTCATATCTGGGTACTACATGATAGAGAGGCAAAAGAAACAAGTTGACCAAACGTCTCACCTTCAGCATCAGCTTCCTTGAGGCTGATATCTTTGATTTTCTCTGTATAAACAGAATATTATCAACACAAACATCATATGAGACATAATATTCTGGATTTGGTGCAACAAGCGAAGGATTAGAYCTTAAAATAAACTTACCTCTTGCCTGTAAAAGAAAATGTACATAATTTAATAATAAGGTCAAATATAGGCAAACATGTTTATTTTCTGTCTCTGTGGTGCCAAGTGGCCCCTTATCTGAGTGTATATTTAAGAAAACAAAGCCTAATCACTCACACATGCTCAGGCATTCTGCTGATGAGATCCCACTGGAGGAGACACAGAAGGAATTAGAAACACACACTTCACACACTGACACACACACACTTAACAGTTGCCATTGTTCATCTACCAGCCCGCCTCATTTGTCTGCTCTCCTGATGCTTGAATGTGGAGCAGATGCTGATTACACAMGAAGCTACACAGTCCCTCTGAACTTCATGACTGACAGACGTAAACAAGATTATTGAGGAAAATCACTGAGCAGCAGGTGAAAATAAACTGCAGTTTGACCGCGAATACCAAATGTTATTGCGAGTAAATCAAAGAAATAAAGCTTAAAAGATAAAAGCTCAAACAAATAAAATCAGGGTTTGTTTCTGTTTTTTCTTTTAGAGGCCCAAAATTGCAAATGAAGCTGAGGTGTCATGATTATCAATGTTCTGATTAATCGAAACCATGGTGCCCCGAGAAGCCTGCTGGGAATCAGAATGAAGCAGCTGAAAACCTGCTTGTTTGTGAACAAGTCACTGTGTGGTAATACATTAACTGTGTCCAGTTATTGCCTCAGACATTTTAAGGAAATTAAAAAAAAAACGTTGTTGTTACTACTCTGACAGAGATCCAGATTGCAAGACTGCTTAAACCATACAAAACCAAATTATGATTGAGCAAACAAAACTCTGAGCTGTCAATCTTTGAGTCTTTTGTTTGGCTATTAAGGTTTAAAATGCAGCATAATAAAAATGCAATAGTAGAACAAATGGAAGAAAAATACATGTTCATTAGATACATTAAAAAGGAACAAATAATACATACCTAAACTGAAATTTATTACTAGAATGAATGTGATAATACTTGCTTGAATTAATGTGATGCTGTGATGACTGAAACTGTATTTCCCATTGTTTTTTTCCTAAATTGGCACTACAGAGACTGTCATTTTGATTGTGATCAATAAAAAAAGCTCCAAAGCAGAAAGATGATTTATTTTTTTACTTTATTTTTTTTCTGGCATCTCTAAAATAACAAAGCAGAGGTGTAAAGTGACAACGTACAAGTTCTTCATTACTTAACGTAAGTAAAAACGTTGGTAATCTATGCATTTCTAGAGTAATTATTTTTCGGACACCTTACGTTTTAGCCTTGTTACTCCTTTTTCACTTTGACTTGCTTTCATTTCAGTTTATTTGTAAAAATAATCTTTATGCTTACTTTTACTCAAAATTTTAGAAATTTCCTTTTGTACAGAAAAATGTCAGATACTTTAAGATTTTTACTAAAATATTAACTTTAATGTCTCTTTCTGGTAACTTTCACTCGAGTATCACTTTGAGGTACTTTATTCAAGACGTTTCATTCTGTCTCCTGTTGTATCTCCTCTCTCACTGCTCTTTCTCATAAACACCAGCTTCCTTCTCCTGATCTAACCCCGTCTCCCTCACCCCACTTTTTTTACACTGCAGTCTGAATCACGAATGACGACCCATAAAACCTCCTCATATAATGAAGTTGCAAGCCCCTCCAGTGGATTTGGAAAATTCCAGAGTGACAGCCATCCGTCATTCACCTCTCATCCCCTTCATCCCCATCTTTCTCCTCAGGATTATCTGCATTAGAGGAATTTGGAGTGGCCTGTCTCCCCAAATAGATCAGACAGCTGTGAGGGCTGTTTGTGCTCTGGTGCWGCCCAGTATGGATCAGAGAGTTACCACTAACTCTTGCGGGGGCTTTGCGGCGCAGCCAGTTTTGGCAGAAACTCTGAACTGTTTTGGAAAAATTGCATCAACCTGAATTGGACTGCTTTTAGGGCTGGAAAGCATTTAGACAAAATTTAATCCACTGAAGGCAGTTTTTTTTAAATTTTTAAATTTTTATTTTTTTGGGTTAGGAAGTATTCTCATCTACACAGACTTTTAAAAGAAATTGGGCTATTAAAAGTATCAGATAAGTTTGTCTCCTGTAAAATTTGCTCAACATCACAACTTGAAAAAAAAAAACAACAACAACAACAACAAAAAAAAAAAGCCAAACTTGTGCAGGTTTACTTCTTCAAAAATAACCTCATTTCATATTTTCAGTTTATGAAAAACTTCTACAATAGATTACGTTATATCAAGAGAATTTCAAGGTTAAAAAAATAAAAATAGTTCCACAAAGGACCTTACCTGTGTTTGAGAAAGAGTTGCCCCCACAGCAGAGGATGGACAAACCAATGAGCCCTATGATTCTGTACCCTTCTATTTATCTGTGCCACCCACTGTCTGCCTCCTTTGTTTTTGGCTACAGTGGAGGCTATTAATAGATTAAGACCATTTCTGGAGGATAATCTACTCTGTTGAATTGTCTCTTATAGATTTAATCCAGGAGCAAGCATTTAATACCTGAAGTCCTAAACCTTCAACTCACAGAGAAATAAAAACAATAAGAAATAACTTGGAAAATCTTTGCAACAATTAGATTGTATCAGTTGCTTAAATTCTTCGATAATTTATTCAAATATATTTCGTTCTTGAACACGAACCTTCACTTTCTTTTTAGGTTCCAAAGTGATGACCTTACAGTGCCTGTGACATCAATATTTTTTATAACAAACATGAATGCATTTTTTGAAGGACAATCTTAATTTATTGCAAGAAAAATTTAATGCATGAGATGTAAGAAATCACTCGATTATGAGGATTCAACCTTCTGAGACCAAGGTCAAAGACAGGTGGAACTGTTTATTCCACCTCGAGGTGACCACTACAGATGAACAGTTGAGATATTTGCATTTAAAGTAACAGGAAGTGATGTCAAAGGGGATAGTCTGCATGYTAACAAAACAATGCTACAACGGCCAACAGCAAAAACTAGAGAAGAATCAGATGTTTCCTTAGATTATTTTGAGTCACAATCAGAGAGAGATGAAGAAGAGTCAAATTTCAAATAAWATTGTTTCAATGAACAAAGACCAGGGAGTTTTCTAACATAAAGTTTCCCTTTGATGTCACTTCCTGTTTCGCTTCGAAAGAAAATATGCCTCTTATGTTACAAAATGGGTTAAATCGTGTATTATGTCAATTTTCTTAAAAATAAGGATGTTTTCTTTGACTTTTAATATTTGAAAACTATTTATGTCACAGGCACTTTAGATTGTGTCTTGTTTGAATAAAATGAGGCATAAAACAGAAATTATGGAGACTGAGGTTTGTGTTCTGAGGAAAACAAAAGGTTTCCACTATAAATTTKCTTTCAATTTTGTTATTAGTTTTGTTAATACAGTTGTGTCCCTCTCCACATAAATGTTTATTTCAGATCTATTTTACTAAATGAGACCAAGCTCACTTCCCACTATGTACATACTTCATCAGTACATGTTTTAATACTGAGAGGATGTTGTGTGTCTGATCCTTTAGGAGCTTTTAGAGCCAGGGATTTACTGAGCTATTAAGGGTGCTGAGATGCATCAGGACATTAAGGGTTATTATTCTTTTTTTAAATTAACTAAGAATTTTTCCATCACAGCATTAGCCTTAGCATGAGGCTAATTTGTTGTTCTGAGATTTTGTCAAATTATCACAATGAAGAGTCAAAAGGATGCCCTGACAAAAGACAGCAGGGACATTTAGGTAGATATTAAACTGTTTTAGAAACATCCAGATGGAAAATAATGCTATTTGATGCAAATTATATCCCCTATCTACCTATTATTTATGTCAGTTTTGTGTTTTATTTGGAGAAAAATGAAACTACATCTTTACACATCCTTTAATTCCCCAATGTAATAATAATAATAATAATAATAATAATAATAATAATAATAAT
>NW_013952405.1:4099413-4115460 GCF_001266775.1 Austrofundulus limnaeus
TAATAAAAGAGCAGAATGAAAACCAAGATTTTACTTACAACTCTTAAGGACAGTTAAAGTACACATTTGCTTTTGAATCCTTTTTTAACCACATTTAAATCATTCAGTTGGAGTTAAATGGAGCTGCAGTGCTTTGGTCTGAATTCCTCAACGTAAATCCAGAAGTTCCTATTTTACACATTTTCTGAGGTGTCTCAAAACAGCTCATTTTGATGTTTTATTTTGAATCCAAACAAGGCAATTTTCTGTTTCGCACTCCAAATTTTAATGTATTAAGCAGTGGTGAGCAGCACTAATCTAAAAATGAGTTCCACTAGCTCCAAAGCACTAACTTAAATATTTAGGTCACTAATTAGCCTCTAACTCTAAAGCACCAACATACTGAAAATTTAGCAAAGGCTAATTCTAAAGCACTAAAATAACCCAGTCAACCCATGAACATTCTTCAACAGACAGCATAAGTCACATATTGCTCTCTTAAACCTTATTATTGATATTCCACAGCCTTGTTTGAGTTCATATATTGTCAATTTGTCACATAGTGGATAAGTGACACATGATCAAAATGAGTGGCAGCTTTCACCTTCAGTTGTTAGCATTAACATTGATTAATAACATTTAAAAACCTAAGTTCGTGCTTCTAAATTTAGCCTATAAATTTAGCAAGTGCTAATCCACTAATATTTTTTAATTAGCAAAAGCCCTAAAGCACTAATCAGGAAACGKTTTCCCCTGTTGGTGCTTTAGAGGAACTGTGCCCACCACTATTAAGAGAGATTTTTTAAATAGTAACGGTGCATGTCTTTTAAATAAAAGTCCTTAAAGGGACTTTCTACAGTTCTGCCTGATAAAATATCATAAAGCATACAACAATAAACAAATATGCAACAAATAGCTTTATGATGACGTAAAAGAAAGTAATCTTTTTTGTGCACTTTTGCAGATGATGCAAAGTTTTGTATGATAGATGAGATGATGTTTTAGTTAAAATTATCCTTCAATTACCCTTTGATCCCATTCAGGATGCCCCAATAGCTCCCTAGAAAAAGAAGTTTTTCATGTGATTTGGCAGAAACAGACAGTTTAACATAAAAGCAGCAGCTGGTGGTCCAAAAATACTGCTCAAAAGCCTTTTCAAAATGTATTAAATAATCAGTAAAGAAATTACTTGAATTATAATCTATTTTCTCTCTACTCTGTCAAATGTTTTTTCAACCACAGCTTTACAAACACACATCTCTATGTGTGTTTGTTCTGTTTTGTTTTTCCCTGTGGTGAAAACCAGAAGCCCTGAATAACTTTGATGAGATTTAAATAAAGAATTCCACTGAGGAGCGCGAGTTCACTCAGAGAAAAACAAAAAAATCAAAAACAAATTTCACCTTCAGAATGTTCCTTCACATATATCCGCGAGTATTTCCACCTGTATTCGCAGACACACACACAAACACACACACGCACAGGATGGTACAAAGACCCATCAGTGGGCGTCTCCTTGATCTTCTCACTGCTCCTCGTCCACTGCTGACTCACGCGGTGTGGCTTACACTGGGGTTTTTCCACAGTAATGAGAGAAGTTGTAACACAGCTAACTCTTTATTCCGGAGGAGCGCGTGCGCGCGCACACACACACACACACACTCACACACACAGAAATACTCTTCACAAACAAACACACACACATACAYGGACCACATTCACAAAACAGGCTTAAATGAACAATACATCTTGCTAACAAGAGTCTGYTGATGCTTTGCTGAATTTCATGTTGGGCGTGCTTCTTGTCGGTGAATATGTGTGGGTGGATGTTTTGTGTGCACATGCCTCAGGCTCACAGGGTTTCTCATTAGGCCTGAACACAGCTACAGAAACAAAAAGGTGTCCTGACTCTGGCAAGACACGCAAATACCCAAGGAGAGAGAGAGAGTGTGTGTGTGTGTGTGTGTGTGTGTGTTTTCCAGAGGCGATAACAGCAGGGTTGAACCCCAAATGGAAACAGATGAGCTCAGAAGAGAACAGTATGAACTGGGAAAAACAACAACAAGCCATAATTCAAAGTAGACAATACAGAGAGATGCTCTTTTAAACCTTTTAATTCTTTTACAATAGTAATACTGTACGTGGTTTCAGAAAATACATTTTATTTTAAATCGCAACAGTTTTGGACAAAAACTCCTATTCTTCATTTGCGACTTCAGATCTGTTCAGTCTGTAACAAAAGCTTTCAAAACAAGTCATTTCATCAAAAGCGTGACCTTTTTTTTCCAAATCGTTTCATAAGTAGGGGGTAGGTTCGAAACAAGGCACGGAAGATTAAGTGTTTTCACGATCAACGGTTTCTCATTAAAAGGTATTTGTGTTCCTCGCTGGAGTCTCCACAATGATGTCGGGCGATGACAGAAAAAATGCAGCAGTTTCTTTTAGATTCCTAATCTTCATATGATATGTATAACAGGAGTGCCTGTAATCATTGTTCTCCTTYGATCCATATTCACCAGTGGGTTGTCTTTCCTATACCGTGACGCTGAGCAGCACAGAAACAAGCCCCTTTACCTCACACTGGCTCACACTCATGGGGAAAAAAAGCTGGAAAAAAAGGAGAAAAGAACAGTTATTTCATTTATCKGTTAACTGATGTGCACAGCGTAAAGACAAAGTCCAGTAATCTGTTTTACACCGTTTCCACAGCTACTGAGTTTGTTTGGACTCTTGGCTTCTGCGGGTCTCTTAAGGAAGCATCGTTGTGGATTCCTGATGTCTGAGCTCATAGTTCAGACTTACACCACTCGGTTCACTCGAGGTTTCAGGAACCAGTTTCGGTGCACAACGCAGTATGAGATGTTTAAACTTTAAAGAATGATAATAATTTTTAAAAATACTTAAGACGTGGAGCGTAAAGATCTTGTTCCTGGCAGAAGTTTACGTTAGCGTGTTTAAAAATACTCCCCTGCCTGCTGAGGGAGAGGCAGGCAGATGGTATTTATTTTTGAAAGCTTGTGTGTTGCATCGTAATTATGTCCTCTGGGGAGAGCGGTTTGTGTTGTAAGAGGACTGATGGTAGACGAGGTCCACCATGAGAAAACAGTGGCAGATTCTGGTGACTCGGTTGGAACATCGAAACACTTGACTGGAGCTCGTAAACAACCTTTAGTCGGGGCTTAGTTGAAGCGGCCGTCACACACGGACCACCTGATTCCCAAACGCTTAAATGTTTCGCCTCCTGGTTTGTTCTAATGATTGGCACAAAGAAGACTCACCATGTGTTCTTGGCTAATTTGACCTTTTTAGGTTTGGTTTCTGGGAAAATTGGTGTCTTTCATTGACACGAGGGAATACTATTTGTTATTGTGTTTTATTCAGTTTTGTTCACCTGCTCCTGGTAAAAAATGACCAATCATTAGGAATGAAAGTGAAACAGGAGTATAAAACCAACTTCAGCACATGGATGGACATTATTCCTTTCCCACTCTCTTGATGGTTTTGTTTTCGAGTTGACAAACACACCTTTCACCTCTTTTTTTGTCTTTTGTGTGAAACCCCACAAAAAAGTCTTTATCGAACAAAACCTCTCCCCTATAGAAAATATTTCCCCAATAGAACATTTCTCAAACAGGAATTTCCCCCTGATTTCTGTTCCTAACAMAATCTCACCCAATGCCAATCCTTCCCTAAACCATTGCCAAACAGGGTCTCTCCCCCGCAGAATCTTGCTTCAACATTTTCCCAACAAAGTAGTTCCCGAACTGAGATGATTCACGAACAAATCATTCTCAAACAAATCGTTTCCATACATGAATATTTCCACAACAGATAATTACCATAACCTAATCATCTCCTCAGGTGAACCACACCTGTTGGCATTCTCACAAAGTCTCCGCATTGTTTCGATCATATAGACTTTTTCTTTCTCACAGTTCTGGTATCTAAATTTTATCGAGGCCTCGTGGACAATTTTGGGCCCATGACCAATTTTTGGCATTTTTGACCAATAAAAAAAAAACTGTTCTTCTGGGCCACTTTTATAAATGWGAAATGATTCACAAATGACTTTGATAAACTTTTGCACATTTGGGGTAAACAGAAGAACATGTTTGACCAACTCAAAAGCAAGTCACGTGAGCTCAGATYAGTGAAGCCTAAAGTACAAATTTATACAATTCACAAGAAATTAAATGAAAGAATCTGMCATAGCACATGGTAATTATATATGGATTATCATGGATTCAGAGGTGGGCTTGTTGAGATGGTCCGGGAACATAGTTGGGAAGGAAAAACACAACAGGAGGGTCGAAGCTGATGTGTTTGGCGACTCTTTGGTCGTGGATGATCTCGAKGGAGAAATAAAAACAATGTAAGATATTTGCATCTACGCCCTGGAGGTGCTCAGCTGATTCACTGTCTCACTGACGTGGTACTGACAGGAAAGTGAATCTGAAGGGTGGCCCAGTCTGTCACAAACTCACTTCAGGTTAGTTGAACTCAGCCAGACTTACTGTGGAGTTTTAGAGCTCCTCATCCTCCCCGGTGCTGCCCAGGTGTGCCGTGTGCAGGTGCCTCTTCCGGCTCGCCTGCATGGCTTGTTTGTTCTTGAAGCGCATCAGAGCCATGGAGATGTCCGTGTTCCACGACCCGCCGCTGCGGTCCTGCGGACACCGGAAGTCGATCTCCTGCCCGCTCGCCATCACCACGGTGAAGTACTCGACCCCGCGCTTGTACTCTACGCAGTCCACCTTGCTCATGCGCTCGAAGAGGAGCTCCTTGGCTTTGGAGCTCCACGCCGGGCTCGGAGCATCCCCTCCTTTGCAGTCGTGAAGGCGCAGTCCCTCCTCCTCCGTCAGCACGCAGCGCTTCTTCTTCCACAGCTGGAGGAGTCCGCTGCTGCGCTTCTCCAGCAGCCCGTCTTTCAGCACCTTCACCGGGAAAGACATGTCCACGCAGAGACCGGGTCTTTTTACGCGCGTCTTCTTCAGCAGAGAGGCGCGTTTTTTTTGGGTGAAGCCATTCAGATCTTTCTGTGGAGCACCTCTCACTCCATGTGCTGCTGAGACAGAGCGCGATGACAGCTCGCAGTGGTGCGTGTGGCTGGTCTGCTCGAGATGTGTTTGGACATGCCCGGCTCTTCTGYGGACCTTCTCTCCCTCCCTCCTCCTTTATAAGTAGCACTCCGCCTCCTCTCTGTAATGACTGCAGGAGGAGATACAGTCTGTTTATGAAAGACACAGGTTGTACATGCCTTATGTGTAAATAAGTTTGTGTGAGCGCGTGCACGACAAACAAATTAAACAAATAATTAGCCTTGTTTGCACATGCTGCTCTGGATCAGGGAGAACAAGAATGAAATGAAATTCAACATAAAATAAATAGATAAAAAGTTACAGGATGTTGCTTCATCCTCTTGAAAAGGTGGAAGTCTGAGGTTTGAAGATGTTGACATGTCTAAGAAATAAAGAATGGGGGGAGGAGGGAGAACAGAATAAAGGCTGAGTCATGGAGTCAGTTTTTGGACTTCCTATAGACAAGTATTTCCACAAARAGATTGAATGTAAGGAAAAGAAAAACAACTTTATATGCTTGTGTAAGTAGAATTTGTTGCTAGTGATCCCATTTATTWTAGTTTTTCTCCTCATCCTCAGATAATCTGATTTGTTTTTCACCCTTCCCTTTCTGACAGATGGGTGGTGTGACCTGGAAGTCATTTCCCCTCATTTAACTGGAAGCTTGACATGATCTCTGCAGTGAGAGGTGTGTCTGTGGT
This sequence comes from Austrofundulus limnaeus, assembly GCF_001266775.1. Taxonomy (NCBI): domain Eukaryota; kingdom Metazoa; phylum Chordata; class Actinopteri; order Cyprinodontiformes; family Rivulidae; genus Austrofundulus; species Austrofundulus limnaeus. The sequence goes on from NW_013952405.1 coordinate 4,105,169, forward strand.
ATGTCATTAAAGAAATGATAAGAATGTGTCGATTGAAACCAAAACCAAGATCCATTAGGGTTTTTAGACTTTCCCGTACACAGATTTGACTTTTCATGTGGGGAAAAAAAAAAACTTTACTCATAAAACATTTTCTAACCATTTTCTTTATTATCAGGTCTTGAATGAATCTGATAAACAAGGAATACATCTATGTAGTCGAAGACTAAAATTTCTAACAGAACAATAATTACCTCACCATAGTTTCAGTGTTTAACTTAAAGTATGCAAATTACCAGTACAGCTAAAAATAGATAACTCATAAACAGCTATTAATAAACACTGATGGTCTAATCCAAACTTTTCTTGACTAAATGTGAAAAAATATATATACAAAATGTATCCTGCATCTGCTTTATGTGAAAAAGTTAGAGCTATTTATTTATTTTTGCTAATTTTCCCTTTTATTTATTTATTTGGTTTATTTGTTCATGATTACTGCACTATATCACAGGACAATACACCTATAGACATCAGTTTGACTGCATCAGTCGGTACATGATTAGGGGCAGGAACAAACAAACAAACAAACAAACAAACAAACAAATAAACAAACAAACAAAATAAGGCTAAGTGACGGTGCATTATCATATGTTAGATTTTTAATTGTTGGTTAGCTATGATACATTTGATTGACCCCAAAACATGTTACTCCACYTCACAGGGGTTTTAGCTATAAATTACAATTAAACATATTAAGAAAAATTTATATTTGAAAATACAACTTGGTGGTAAGAATTACATAAATCATCAGGAGTCCGTATTTTTTTAATAGTATTATTCAAATAATTGTCCCTTTTTTTTGGACTTAAACTTATACTGCAGCCCGCCTACAGGGTGCGCTRGTGCTGCTTCAACTTCCACTTTATGTTCCTCTGCAAAACGAGCAGCTAATCTTTTTTACAACTAAACTTGTCCGCCCGTTTGGCTTCATTCAGGCCAAGAAAGAGAACCAAGAGGATAAATTGGGTTGTACAATATTTAGTGATGATTTGTGTTGTTCTGCTGCGGGCTGCACAGTTCACAAACACAGCTCTGGGTGAAGAATATTTCTGTCAGCTGAACTGTAGCAGGCCTCCCTCTGCTGGAGACAAGGAGCAGCTCAGGAATCAGGACAGTTTGGACTTCACTGGGTGTGTGCCAGCGCTCCGGCTCCCAGTCCATATCCAAACCCTTTGGGACCAAAGTTTTTCCCGTAACAGGCTGTTGGATAGAAAAGGTAGTGTTATAAAACCTCCTATTACTGACTGGTATTAATCCTAGTGTAGCTTTTTAAACGTACTGATGAATTTTTACACAACACAAAAAGGTTCAAGGTCTCCCTCAACAACTAAATCTGATCACTTATGTCATTAATACCTTTACAGTAGATCTCTCCATCCTTATCAGCCAATGTGGTCGACTCCAGACTTTTCCCACACGTGGCGCAGGTAAAACATCCYACTTTATGCCAGGACTGTGAAGAGACAAACGTTTTATTTTAAAACTGTTTCCTGCATGCACAAGTGTAAGCCCACAGCACGGTGAGGTTTTCTTACGCTGCCGGCRCCGATCACTTTCTCAGCGGCGTACACGGCCTTGCCGCAGCGGGGRCACCTGTCGGAGCCTCCAAACTTCTGAGCCAACGGGTTTGTGTTGGTGGTGGGCTGATGGGGGCCGGGCCTGATGAGGTGAGGTTCGACGTGATAAATAAGAGCCTTTAAAATGGCATCAAGAATGGAGTAATGTGATACTCACGTTTGGTGTGCGATACCCAGGGCCTCGCCTTTGTCCATGCTGAGGGTCCCAGCTCCCTGACCGTAACCGTAGCCTTTTGGCCCGTACTTCTTGCCGTAGCACGCCTTGCAGTAGACTTCGTCCCCACGAACAGCGACATTTGAGCTGTCTAAGCCTTTCCTGCACACCACTGCAAAACACATCGACACAGATGCTTATTCTGTTTTGCATTTTTCTGAACATTTAGATAAGTCCTATCTGCTTCCTTTTAAAGGCCCAGCTTTTTTTTTTTTTTTTTTTTGAAGATACATGCTCCCATCTAAATGTGATCTCAGGAATGTTTGATAAGAAAACAGGAACTCCTCTTTGGGGAGGAAAAATTCTGAACATTCACAAAGATACACTGGATGAAGCAAGCCATGATTTTATWTTAGGACACTTGGCTGTTTCTGTCATTTTGCTGCTCGTGCGCACAGATATTTGGGCAGGGAGGCCTTGTGCTAAAATTATATTTTGAAAGCACAAAGTCAGAAGTGAAATCAAACTTTAGTGCAGGGGTGTCCAATCCTGGTCCTTGTGGGCCACTGTCCTGCATGTGTTACTTGTTTCTCTGCTCTAACACACCCGATTCAGTAATTAAATCACCTCTTCTAGTTCTGAAGAAACCTGCTAATCACCCAGTCATTCAAATCAGGTGAGTTGGAGCAGAGTCAATTGTAAAACAGTGGTTCCCGGGGAGGTGGGGCTACAGAGCATAACCTTCATTACTCAGATGTTGTGAAAATATCAGTTTAAATAAAAATGTATAACTCAGTACTTTACAAAAAAGTATTCATTTTATTATTTTTTGATTGAATGTGTCTTTGGGAGAAGAGGGAGTGGGGGGGGGGTGCTCAGCTTAACTTGGATGTAAGAAAGGGGGGCTTTGAGAAACATAGGTTAGGAATAACTGCTCTAAAAATACAGGATGGGACCTTCAAGATTTGGACACCTTTGGTTTAGAGCATTTATTGCTCAAACCAGCAGATTTCACCAGTTATTTGCCATTGGACATAATTCTTCTAATCTAAATGGGTCAATACTGCCTCAAACACATTTTACTATGATGCTCAATGATTTAGAAAAAGTTTAAAATAAACGTATTAGTTCTTGAAGAAGTTTCAGTGTCACTGAATAGTAAAGTATTTTGGAGAAAAAAATAGGAATGACCTTAACCAGAAGCCAATGCTGACAAGTTATTTAAAACAAACTTCTTTTGAATTTCCTCAGAAATAAATAACAGTTCCCATGTTGCTACTCACTGCAACATAAGCCTCAGAAGCTAGCCTTTAATAAAAGATGCCATTCTGTCCTAGTTTATTACTGATTTTTTTCTTTGTTTTAAGMATAGATAGAGTCTGCATCCGTCTATAGCAAGTGACAAACAACAGGAGTGATAAGTTGTTTTCCAAAATTCCAGTCAGGAAACAGTAAACTCACTGCACAGGAAACAGGACTTGTGGAAGCTCTGTCCATCACACTTGACTTCCTCTGCAAAGTAAACCGTCTTCTTACAGCGGCCACACTTGTTTCCTCCTCCTAAAGGCATCCTTTAGCAAAGACATAAACACAAGAATCCACACAGTTAGACAGATAATGCTTTTGGCTGTAAAAAAAATACCTAAAATATTCACATGTGGGTTAAAGTACTGGATGTTTCTCTTTTTTGGGGAGCTTCTGTGAAAGATCCAAGAGGAACTAATGGAAAAAACAGGATTATTTTTGTGTTAAAAGAAAAAAAAATGACTTGTTGGAAAAATAAATGGAGTCTGAGTGGAAAAAAAAAAACAGGTTTTGAGGGGATTTAAAAAGTGTTGGGATGTGGAAAAACATTGGCATCCTTCCCGTTTCTTTCCTGAAAGTTTCCCAGCACGACCCTCCCATCAATTCTCCCATACCCACATTCCTGCATGTGTGAAGCCTCCCTCCTCCCTGCTGATTGTTTTCACCACGTCCTCCTGACGGTCAGCCCACTCTGCGTCATTTGTCCAGACTGTCTGACACTCGTCTGGTTGCTTTGCCATGATAAATATCAAGCTAAGTAGCTGAGACTACATGAAGACCAGTTCCTTCTCTCTGGTCAGCTGGGAGTGCAGAAATATCAGGACAGTGTGCTCATTTCCTATCAGCCCTGAACAAGTTTCCTGTTTTTGAACTCATTACAGTATGGTATCATTTATAGTACATTAATAGTACTTAGGGGTGTTGATACAGTTTTACTTTGCATCTTATATATCATAGATCTCTCATTTATGGCTCTAGACTCAGATTTGATGGCAGTGACATTCTGAAAATTGAAATAACTCTAAATAAAACAATGAGTCACTCAGGTTTGAACTGTGGAAGTCCCAACAAACATTAAAGCTGAACTGAAACTAGAAACTTGAAGATCTTTTTTATGTTAAAKAATTTGTTTGTGTGTTTCATTTATTTAAAAAAATAAAATCTGCTTTTTAAAGCTTCCCAACCAAAGGTTTCACTACATCACTTCTTCTGAAGCTAGATAATCAACATGGAGCTGAGAAAGAGGCCAATGGCTTTAAGCTGAGCTAGGGTTTGGGATCAAGTATCAACAAACGACAAAGTGATTAAAAAACAGGTTTGGCTTGGCCTGGCTGCTGAGAAAAACAAAATCTATATAAAGGTTCACCTGGCTATAAGATCATAGAAAGTTTGCAGCTACAACTGTTCAAACCAAAGCTGGATCTCTGTTTCCTTTCCCACGAYTGGAAAAAATTAAACAGAAGTTTTGTCAATAAGTGTTTGTTGGTGGCTTTGGGTGTGCAGGTTGAGGCATGCAGCTGCACAGACTGCTTGTGTAGGAATGTGTTAAACAGCGAGGAAGAAGCGAGTTCCTGCAAATCAGGAAGTTTACTGTTGAATTTGACGTGGCCACACAGGACTGTTGTGTCATTGTGTTAAAKACTAAAGCAAGTTTCTTCTGTTTACTCACTGTTTTGCAGTTAGTAACAGTATAATCACTTTGGTTCATGTGAGCGTCACCTGATCTGTAAAAAACACCAATGTGTCTTTCCCCACATGCACCAGAAGAGAAACAAGCAGCTAAGTACAAATAGAAAATCAGAAAGTTCAAGTTATGACAGACTAACATAACTTACCTGGAGTTAAAAGGTGATGTTGAACAGAATGAAGTTTGATTCTCAGGCTAGACGAGCCTCTRTGCTGTGCTGGGGTGTGTCCAGGAAGTCTGAAACCAATAAGGTTATATTGAGTAACTTGTAATTTATTTCTCTCGAAATGTAGGTCCTCCAACAAGTTTAATGGTTTTTAGTTGTTTGTTTCAGTGGGACTGTTATAAAACTAAGTGTTGGTATGTGCCTGTTCTCATGCTGTGCTGAGAGGGAGGAACCTCTGCTGAGGAAGAGAGGAGTTTCTGAGGGGAGTGAAAGTGAGAGGGGTGGGGTCAAGGGGTGAATGGGTGGGGAAGCTGAACTGAAAAGTGTTGTATTGTTACGCCAAAGAAGGCATGTTGATACTTTTAAAGAACCAAAAGTACAGAAAGTAAAGAATTGTGCTTTTTTATTCACATTGTTCCTTGTTTATCTTTTTTACTCTACCATAGGGTAAATACAACCATTTCTTGTAAAAGGAACTCCTTAATATTTTTAAAATTTCTTTAAAACACCAAAAGAAGGCAACATAGAAAGCTTTTTAAGAATTATTTTTGTTTGCACCATCATAAATCCATCCTATATGAGGTTAACCTTTAAGATGATTCATTTAGAGAGCTAAACTGGAAGTTGGTATTCACCCTCCTCTCAGTCATTACGCAGCCTGGTGTGAATTCTGATTAATTCCAGCTTTATTACAAAATTTACTGATATAGACTCTGGCAGCTGTAAGTGTCATTTAGATTTGAGTAACGGATAAGAAGGAATAAAAGTAAATGGAGCTTCTTGCTTATAAACAATAGAAGGAAAAGGATGTCAACATTCAGTATTTCCCTCTGCTGCCCTCTTGTGTCCAATTAAAGTACTGAACACCAGTTCAAACGTGTAAATCTGTTTAACTGTTCTTTTTTATGTAATGCTTACTTAATCGATTAATTTTCCAAAAGTTCAATAACAAAAATATGTTCAAATAAAATGTCAAGTATTTATTCAAAGAATACATTTGCATTACCACTGTCAAACCAGAGTTTTACAATAAAATAATTTTATGTTTATGCAACCATTATTTTGTACTCAAAAGTTAATGGCATTTTTTTTTCATTTTAATGCATGTCCTTTAGTGTCAAAATTAAAATCTGACTTCTGTCAGTTCTTAAAAGAAAAATTACTCAAAAATATTTACAAAATATTTTAGGTTAGCAAATGTGTACTAAACAAAACCAAAATCAAATTTAAGCCTTACTTCTGTCAGAAAAAGAATCAGGTTGTTTCTGTTATGATAGAGATGCGAGTAATTTTGTAGCAGAATAAATGAGATGCAGAAAATACCTTGTTTGCCAACTGTATGTTGCATACAATACTTCCAAAGGATTTCAGAGTTCAAGAATTTCAGCCATAGGAGGCAAGTTGAAAACACAACATTAAAAAAAAAAACTTTGATTTGGCAGCAAAACAAATAAAATCATGAGGATATCTTAAAGTTGTCAAACCTTATACATTTTGACCCGCACAACTGAGTCAAACAATAAAAAAATTGTCAAACAGACGCAGCAACCAAGGAGTGCATGTTTGCTGGGAGGGTTGATTATTGAGTGATTGTAGCTGGGCTGATGAGCAGAACCACAGGTGAGTAATGAGCTGGAGCACAGGGATCATTGAAGGAAACGATGGAGGAAAACAAAATAAATCTAGAATAAAATTCTGAACCAACCACAATGAACAAATGAAAAACAAATAGCTTTTTTTTAAATTCCACTCACTTTTCTGTTCAAAAACTGTTAATGTTTTTAATTCTTGTGATTTTATTAACCAAAAGAATTTTAATAACGTTGTCTCTTACAGTAAAATCTTCCTGAAAAATAAACATGAGAACATTTTGGAACAAACTAGTAAAACTGCATATTAATCAGTCCCAGTATGTGTTAAATACTTGCGTGCAGACAGTAATCAGACAGTCATCAGCTGCAAAGTTAAAGTAACTCTTTCACAAAAGCTTTCAGGAGGGGTTTTCTCTGACAGCCATTCATTATCAGTGACATTTCCTGCTGACAGCCTCTCAACAGGCAGAGCTGACAGATGAAATCACATCCTTATAATTTGTTTTTTCCCCATCAAGCTGGAATTAAACATAATAAAAAGTGCAGAGTGAGGCTGCTGAAATATGTTTCGTGACGAAATGATGTTCTACTTAAAACATTGCAAAGTCGCCTTGTAATGCAATGTGATTTATCCTGAAAGCAATACTTCTACTCTGGTTATTTTTTACTTTACAACACACAATTATYAGGAGAGTAAACAAATAGAGGAATATCTACAGTTATGTCATGTTTTGGCAATTTTAGGCCCTCCTTATGATGTTTTATCTCCTGAATATTACTGACATTTTGACTCTGGCAGCTATTCGAATTGTGTTCTCTAGTAGTTTTTTAGGGCAGTGTTTTTCAACCCTGGGCTTCTTCTTCTTCTTCGTGTCGGTTTTACTGGTGGTTGGCAACAAACTGTTAGTAGCATTACCGCCACTTACTGGTATGGAGTGTGGTTCGTGATGAGCTATCCATTTATCTATATCTACAGTATATACAGTAAATATATATTCTACCATAAAGAAAATAATAATAACTAAATAAATTCTACCTAAACATACACACGTAAATATACATACATACTTGTGCACAACTTTGTATACCGGTACTATCCTTCTATGTTACACACACATTCACAAACACACCTACTATRATCTAATTCTATGAAATTGCTTAGTTTTCTTTAAAAATTGAATAACTATTTGCATATGTTCACTCCCCAAATTCGTCCTCAAAATATCTAATAAATTAACCTTTTCATTAATAACCCTGCAAGGCACACTGCCTGTTTTAGAGATCTCCCTGCTTTGACACACCTGATTCAGGAGATTGCAGTTCATCAAAAGCCTGCAAATTAGTTACCAACTGAAATCAGTTGTGTTGAAGCAGGGTAACATTAATTCTTTAAACTTGCAATTAAAAAAATATATCATATCCTACAGGTGAGGCATTTTATTTCACAATGAAACAGCCAAATAATAATAATAATGATATTTTTATTTGTCATATTGTCCAAAAAGCAAGGCTTATCTTACACTGCTCAGAACACCYTTTAAACACAGAATTCCAGCTTCTTCCCTCTGGCCAGAGGTTTAGGCTCCCCAGGATTAGAAGTAACAAATGAAAGAACTCTTTTGTACCCACTGCAATCTGATCTTTAAACCCGTAGTTTTAATTTTTTTTGAACTTGTAGTTTTTTTTAAGTCTCATCTATAATTTTACAGATGGCTGCTTTTYTAAGTTTGTATGTTTTTAACATTGCCTAAGTTAGGAATCCCTGGCTGCAAAAAACGGAGGTTTAGAGTTAAAGATGGTAGAACTCCTTTGTACCCAGAGTAATTTTGGGTACAAAGTAAGCCGGAGTGGCAGCTGACAGCATGGACCATCGACTACCTCACCAACAGACCATAGTATGTGAGGCTCCTCGACTGTGTGTCTGATGTGGTAGTCTGCAGCACGGGGGCACCACAGGGCACGGTCCTCTCACCCTTTCTGTTCAATCTGTACACGTCAGACTTCAGATACAACTTGGACCATTGCCACCTTCAGAAGTTCTCGGATGATACTGCCATCATTGGATGTGTATCAGATGGGAATGATGAGAAATACAGGGGGGGTCATCAATGACTTTGTTGACTGGTGTGAGACCAACGCTCTGCAAATCAATGCCAGCAAGACGAAGGAGATGGTCATAGACCTCAGGAAGAAGTCACCCCCCACAGCACCGGTAAACATCCAGGGAAAAGACATTGAGACAGTGGACTCTTACAAGTACCTGGGTGTTCACCTCATCAACAAGCTGGACTGGACTACGAACACAGGCGTCCTGTACAAGAAGGGCCAGAGTCGACTCCACCTACTGAGGAGGCTGAGATCCTTCGGTGTCAGCAGGACTCTGTTAAAAACATTCTACGATACGGTGGTAGCATCTGCCTTTTTCTATGGAGTGGTCTGCTGGGGGGCTGGATGCACTGAAAGGGACAAGAACAGGATGGACAAACTGATACGGAGGTCAAGCTCTGTGCTGGGATGTCCTCTGGAGCCTGTGGTAGTGGTGGGTGAGAGGAGGATGTTGGCAAAGCTGACAGCCATCATGAACAACCCCCACCACCCTCTGCATGAAACTGTGGGGAGGCTGAGCAGCTCCTTCAGTCAGAGACTTAAACATCCTCGCCGCAGGACGGAGTGCTTCTGTAGGTCATTCGGACTGTATAACACATCATGATGTTATCTTTAACTTGGACAATTCACCTACACTGCCATCACTAATATGCACCTTCATATACATTCATTTATTTACTGTACTATTCGGTATATAAATGTACATGCATATGTGTTTATGTATATGTGTAWACTGTATGTGCACTGGTATATGTACATTACTATATATCACGTGTATATTGTGGGGTCGTTTTTGTTTTTTGTTTTGTTATCTTTTATTTATCTTTCATTATTCCTCTCAGCCTCTCCTGTATTGAGCTGCAGTAATGTGCAAATTTCTCCACTGTGGGGTCAATAAAGTCTTGTCTTATCTTATCTTATCTTATCTTATCTTATCTTATCTTATCTTATCTTATCTTATCTTATCTTATCTTAATTATACTTTTAAATTTCAAAATTTATAGTTTTAAAAATTTCTTTAAACCTTTATAAATTGTTGCTTGTATGCTTCGACACAGTCTATGTGTTATACGTATGTTGTGTTGTATATTTGTTGGAAATGCTTGGCTGCAAATCAAATTTCCCTCCTTGGGGGGGGGGGGGGCACAATAAAGGTACTGAACTGAACTGAACTGAACTAATAAAACAGTCCTTCATAATTTTTCTTCAAACTTTAGATAAAACATGCCATTCCTTCTATTAGTCGAATTATAAGGAAATTTATCTYAGCATTAGAGTTTCACCAATGTCTAGTGTGATTTTTATTTTTGCTTCCACAGCTTTTTAAAAAATTTATTGTGAAACAAATCAAAACATCAGTTTACCAGACTTGAATCGAGGCCTCCCTGACACCATCTAGTGGTGACCTTGCTGTCTCGTGTTGCTCAGTTAAACATCTGCAAACATCAGCATGCTGCAGACACCCATTGATCAGTCTTTAAGTTTCACTGAGAAACGATTAACTTCCTCTGAGCTGCATGTGTCTCTTTTTCTTCTGCTTGTTGTTCAAACAAACTGATTTCAGTTGAGCTGCTCATGCTCCCAGACAGTCAACATGTTGAAGGTGCCCCCCCCCCAACACACACACACACACACACACACACACACACACACACACACACAC
>NW_013952405.1:4115560-4121816 GCF_001266775.1 Austrofundulus limnaeus
CACACACACACACACACACACACACACACACACACACACACACACACACACACACACACACAACTCTCATCCAGCTAATGCACCAGCCTGTCTTTGCGAGCTATGAGCTTATATTTCACCCAGTGAGAGGGAGGAGATGGAGGGGCCCTGGCCAACAGGTCCATTACTCAGAGAGAGAGAGAGAGAGAGAGAGTGTGATAGAGACTGGGGTGATGAGGGGAGGGGAAAAAAGAAAAAGAAAACGAGAGGCGGGGATATGGCTGCAGGCGTACTGCGGCAGCAGCGGAGCGGGATGACGTGATAGAAGGTGAGATTACAGACAGACAGACACACAAATACACATGTTTCGCTGGCCAGTCTGACAAAAGTAGACAAGGCAGGGACTGATCAAGACACAGGCGGACTGGAGGAGAGCTGCTTTGTACACTGACATGGGGAGAGGGTGAGTGAGACCTTGTGTTCACTTTAATATTTTGCATCACTTGTTATTTCTACAGCTATATTCAAGGTTATTTTTATTTGCAGAAAAAAACTGAGATGATTAAAAGCGATGTTGAAGGATGAAAGTATCTGTAGCGGTTGTTCCAAAGTGAAAATGGTTTTTAACAGAAGAAAGTAGCAGAGTTGAAGTTGGGGATGTTTTATCACCTGGGGTGACCTGATCAGCCTGAGTCAGCGTTGTGGAGGCTCCAAGACTTAAATCAGCATAAATGGTATCTTTACAGTAGCATCATTCAGTTGAGAGCGCTGGATGAAGATTGTGTTTTAGTTTCTGCTCCTTATGCATTTTTCAGTACTTCTTCCTGATATGGAGCCAAACTGTACAAACGTWTAAAGAAACTGCTGGAACTAAAATTAATTGATCTAAAAAGGAACTTTTTTTATTTTCTGGTGGCACCCCTGTGCATTTTAAATCAGTGTCTTTTTTTTTTACTTTCACAACTGAATGTGTGACAGCAAAACAAACATCCCAATAAGGTTCAGAGCACATTTAGCAGTCTAAAAGTCCAAGGGTTTAGATTATTTAAAAACATTTTTAAAGACTGATTAAATACGAGAGAATGTGTAATTGTGGGTCAGTGCAGACCCAATAAATCTTCATTTGAGTCATGATTATAAAAACAGACCTCGGCTCATTTGATTTAAAAAAGGAAACATTTAAGTGTGTGTCGGATTACTTTAGTCTTCTTTATTGTTTTGCYAGAAGATGAGAACACTGATTTTTTTCTTCTTTTTTAAACCAAGAAGAGTGACTTTGAAAGTGAGTCACCACCTTACTTTTGCCCACTCATTGGCAGGATTTGCCATTTCTGTTTTGTCACAGCTTCCTGTGTTGGGGAATGCTGAGGCTCAGTGAACCAATGGGAAAACAGGGTTGAGGATGCAACTGTGATCCAGGAAAAAACAGTCCATTGTTCCTGGAGACGTTGGAGAAGTGTGACCTACCTCCTGCCGGCTTTTGCCTCCACTCGACCCAGAGGGAAACTGAAGAACCGAGCGGCCCATTGACATGTAAGGGACTCGTGAGACTGCAGCTCTTTTTATTTCATCATAAGTGGTTTAGAAGCTCTGGATATTATCATTTGTTTGTCTTTGGTGATGTTTTTCCTAGAAAAAAATACATTTCCAGGAATTATTTCAGCACCACTTTACATTGATAGTAAATCTGAACCAGTGATTATTATATAGTCTTTCACTACATGTGCCGTTCTGGGTGATGTTCTGTGAAGACCACCATATCTGTTCATGGTGGAGACTTGATGGGATGGACAAACACACTGCTAATGTCCTTCAGCCCAGAAACAGAGAGGCCTGTGTTAGCACCTCATCTATTGATTTTGTGATGAGTCATAGGGTGTTCATCACAAGGGTGAGCACATGGTTCTGTGGGAAGGRGTATACATGTCTCTTTGACTAAACATACAGTAACTCAGTTCAGTCCGAGCTAATGGGCAGAGCAGGGGAAGCTGGGACACAATAATGTTATTATAAAGTTAAAAATTAACAACTGCCTGGCTGTTATGCTCTTCTTGTATTTATACTCAAAGAGAGTAAACACATTATTAATATTAATGTCTGTGTTAATGGAGGTAGAACTAATTTTTTATCAGCTCATTTTGTTGAATTCTAAGAATAAACCTTAAAACATAAGAGCTAAAGGAAGCAGCTTTTGTTTATGTTGGTGCAGTTTTACAAAACATCCAGCAGATGTCAGCACCATCATGGTAGTGTTAAATGACATTTTATTTGACTTTTTGTGCATGTGAATGTGGGGCAAATAAGTTTGATTATTTCATCTAAAATGCATGATACATTTTATTTTCATGTATCATGTTAATAAAAAATGGACCTGCAACTCAGTAGATCAGAGGTGCAATGCTTCCCTGCTATCCCATTCTGTTGAATAGGCTTGGCAATCCTAACTAGAATAGTTTCTGGAGAAACTATGAGAGGGTTGCCAGCTGTGCAACTCGTCCTGTGTATTTAGCTGCTTAAAAGTAATATTTTCAGTTGTACTTAAGATGTATTTAGCATGTGKTTAAGACTTGAGCAACTGTTTTAACAAATTTGATTTTTATAAATTAAAAACTGCTGGAGTTATAATTCATTTTGTATGTAAAATTAAAAACAAAAATGTGTTGTCAGTTTGTGAAAAATTATGATGAACAGCAGTGGTTCATGATGTAGGCCTGACTGAGAAAACAAACTGGTGAGGGGTGGCTGATGGCAAAGTACCTGCGGTACAGGCAGGACATTGCTACAAATGTGACAGATTTATTAAAAAAATGACTGAAGTCTTTAAATGAGCACACACTGATGGACGGCAGCTGTGCCACAAGCACAGCTCCTCACACAAACACACACAGTCACACATTTCTGAGAATCCCAGAAACTGAGACTGGAAAGGTCCTCAATAAAGCAGTGTTGTGTGGTTTGGGCYTGTTCTGCTGCATTTTGAATAACTTGTTTGTTTTAGAACATTTTATTCTAATTCAGATATTTGATATCAAAAATAAAGATTCATATAAGCTGTTAGAAGTCTTGTAATGAATGGATGAAAATTTCACAGGTTTTGAATAGAAATGTCTTTCTTTAATTTTCACTCATCTTTTTCCTGCTCTCCTCTTTATTGAACCTCTGGGCTGGATATTGGGCTGCTGTTGTTCCAGTCTGACCCCAGTATGTCCCCAGGGACAGACCAATTTCCATACAGATAGACACAAAGCCATGCTGCACCTGTGTTCCTGGACATCCATCCTGGAGCTACAGAGAAACCCTGAGGCTCATTAGTGTTTGAACCTCCCGAGAGAAAATGTGAGCTGGAAAGAGTCAAAGAGAAAGTGTTTTGTTGGAATGAGGAGGAATTTTAAAAGAGGAATGGAAAGGGAGAAGGATGGAGGATCACATTTTTGTGTTACTTTCTGTTGTCATTAGCAGTCATAATGATGAAACATGAACCAGGAAACAGCCTAATCTCTCTATATTCTTTCAGATTTCAGGTATTTATGCAAGCATAATATGAATATCTTTTTGTCCAGCTCACTGTCCCTTCATGTCCCTTCTGTTTGTCACTAAAGCTTAGGTTCAGTACTGCACACATGTATTAAGTACTAAAAATAAAGTCAAGATGTTTTTAAAAATATAGATTTTATCAGTCAATAAACCTCGCACACATCGCTAAACCAGATAAGGTCAAATCTATATTCAGCTGTCGTCACTGTTTTTCCCTCGTCCCGGACTGACTGCGTGTCCTAAAGTGTTGAACTCTGTGGGGCACAAACAGACGGTGGCAGGAGGTCCTGTGGTTTTATTTGGGATTTGTTATGGGTTCAAACATGAGGCTGTCGAAACAGCYTAAAACATTTTGTACAGTACCTCACAAAAACAAACTGTACTCAAGCGTAATATTGACAATCTTCAAACGTCAACGTTATAATCTAGATTTTTTTTAAATGTGTAATTGTGTAATTTTCAAAACAATCTTTTGTACATTTATATGTTAACTTCCTTGTGAGTTTCCTTCCATCCTGTCTTTCTTATATCACCACAACCTCCCGTCTACTTTCCTTTCAGCAGAGCCACATAAAGTAGTAAAACAGTTGAAAGAAACACAAACGGCAGTATTTGCTGATTATGTAAGAGATTACAAAAATAACATGCAGATTTTATTAGTTTTTACAAATCTATGCCATTCAGCTTGATAAACTACACCAGCTAACAGAAACTAGATAATTTAAGGTTTTTCAGATTGTATGAAGGAGCCAGACTAAAATCATCTTGCTTTTGATAAAAATTAATTAGATTCACGATTGAACTCAATGGGCTGTATTCACATGACTTAGTTTCCTATGAGAAACTGGTCATTTTCACTAGATCAGGTTAGATAAGGTCAAAGGTGACTAGAGTACCCACAAGTTGTACACAAATAAGAATATCACCACTTCAACATATTTGTACTCAAGTAAAAGTAAAAAATTAACCATCTAAAAGTAAAAAAGTATTATGTAAAGAGAGTAAGAGTAACAATACTTTGTAATGATATTACTCAAGTAAAGTAAAACGTATGATGTTGTAAAACTACTCCTAAAGTATTTTTTATTTACACAAGTAACTGTATCGTTACAACCCACCTCTAGAWAAGGTTAAACTTTAGTAAAACTTTAACACAGTGAGATTAACTTAATAAATAACCAAACTTCTGTGGGAGGTCTGTGTGGCTAATGGTTCAWACTGTTGTTGTGGAAATGACCTAAAGGTGAAACGCCTCTTTTATTATTTTTGATCATTTCTCCCTCTGTGTTTTTCATGTGCAGCAGAATGAGCGGGGGAGTCCATGTGAAGTCAGCCCCCCACGGGCCCTCCTCATCAGGAATCCCTGTCCCCTGCAACCTGATGCCCAGTTCTCCAAAACCAGATCCTCGCCGCCAGGCCAGTGGCTTGCCCAGGACCTCCATAAACACCCCCAAGCACACACCCACACATTCTCCTTTACTTCACCCACGGAACTCCAACATTCCCGGGCCTTCCTCCAGGGAGCACCTGCGAGATGCYGGACAGAAGAATCAGCTCCTCCAGCGGACAGGAGCCTTCAATATTCCTCGGGTATCACGTTCTGCTTACAGCAGCCCGTTGACCCAGCGCCGCGAAGCACCACCACACTCCAAAGACACTCTGGATCTCGGAAGAACCGGCTCAGCTCACATCTCCTCACAGTTTTCACATGATAAAAATTGCAACAGAAGCGCCGTTGGCAATAACAACCAGGCATGGGGAGCCAGTTATCTGCGTCCAAATCTCTATTTTAGGGGATGTGAAAACTCCAATAACCCCTCCAATAACCCAACCCAGAAGATGAGTGAGGTTCTACCAACCAGAGGAGGCATGGAGCCTCCAGAAAACCATCTGCTCCAGTCTAGTATAGCGAACAACGGCAACAGTCGCCCAAGCATTGTTCAGCCGGGCTGCAAGCACGCCAGAGGTCACAGCGGCTCCACCAGCCAATCAGATGAGGAGATGGGAACCTCTGAGGACAGCAGTGTGGCCTCCTCTCCTGATCCTCTGCCACTGTCACTCCTCTCATTCCCCATGCCGGTTGTGTCTGGATTTAAAGATCCCAAGGAGTCTACAGAAACACAAACACCCAAAATCAACATGGCCACTGTGGCTCCTTTCAGCTACAGGTAACTGAAATATTAAGCCTACCTTCTAATTGTCATGTGCTCACTTTTGAGTTATACATTTCAGTTGGATTTTATTCTTTTAAGGGCAGTGGTGTGTATATGGAGGAGGGTATTATGCAAAATTTTAATTTTTTTGAGCTACGGTATATACCAAGCTATAACGTCATTTTCTCATGAAASATAACCAGAGTGTTGCTTTGACTCATTCATGCATGTCTGAGAAATCCTTGAATCTCCTGTGGTAGCCATGTGGAKCTGCCTAAACRCTTGCTGGTACAAAGCACCGCCTACTCACACAAAGCTCCTCCCTGGAGCTCAGTCCYCASCCAAGCTCCYGCCCCACAGAGCACCCCTCCCCCACACAGCTCCACCAGACYRRCAAAATGTATTTTAAAACTGGTAGATGTTCATGACTTCATTGCAAAACATGGCTYCATTATGTTTTATATTTAAAGTTTCTTTGCAAAAAGTCGCTTACCAGTGATGTRTTTGTATGAAAGGATGACTGGGAGATAAATTATTAAGCTGAAAYATCTGGTAAGACCCTCTGTACTTGTTCCAGGTTTTCAGAAAAC
>NW_013952405.1:4121960-4123658 GCF_001266775.1 Austrofundulus limnaeus
TAATAATAATAATAACTATTTGTAAAGTGCCTTCAAACAAAGCACTGAACAGGAGATAAAATCACAAAACAGATCAAAACAATTAAAAGATAAAATTAAGATAAGTAAGATAGTTTGAACAGGTGCGTCTTTAACTTAGCTATTGTGAGGTCTTGCTGAAGTTGGAGTGTTTGAAATGGTWGGAGGCTCAATTTAAAGGTTTAGATAAATTATGATGCAAAGTCAGATTTATTTTTGATATGTACAGCATTTAACAACTGAAGGTAACATAGTTACTTCATTATGCTACAGAATYGAGTTATGTGCCTGGAAAATTCCTAATCTTCCCCCCCACCCTTAAAAGCAAACACACTGAGTTTTCTGGAGCCGAGTAACATCTAGTAGTCTGACTCACTTAATTTCACTGGAACACAAAGTCTCATCYCATGAAGTAATGAAATAAAAAAGTGGATCTCATTTTAATTTTCAAGAYAAAAATGACTGTGTAACTGTTTAATACGTTTCATTGTTCGTTTAAAGAAAGAAAATCTAACCACAGTCAGTCAGAAGAGAGAGTTTGAAAATGCACAGTATGACATACAAAAAAAATGTTTAATATTATTATTATTATTATTATAGAGTAGGATTGTCAGTGTTGTTGGTGTTTTACTGAATAGGTATAGACCAGTGATTTGTTTTACAGAAATAACTATGCTCATTAAAGTCCATTTCCTTGATGAACAACAGCTCATTTGATTGATTTGCATGTTCAGTMACAGACAGATGTTTAACAGCTATGYGTTTGACAGGCTGCAGATACAGGAGAGTGATTTTTCCGTTGACGACCTGAGCGACTGTTCATCTGGCTCCATAGAAGTCTGCTGTGATGATCTAACAACAGGTTGGTTGAATTTTTATTTTTGGAGTAAACTCGCTGTTTTATTTATTTATTTATTTTCATTCCACCTCTGGCCCAAATACAATCAAGCTCTGTCAGAAACAAGGCTCCAAGAGGCTATGTGCTCTTGTGACGGGTGCAGATAATGGCTGCTGTCCTGCAGCCAGACACATTCAYTGCAGCAGGGTCATAACTGGCGTCAGACTGAACATGGCAGTAGCTGATCTTTGCATCTTGCAGCGGAACCTGAACAAATTCACTGCAAATGAAAGCATAGTCACTCATTGTCCTAACATTATGTTCATCATGCTGCAGCTCAACAGACCCAAGAACYAAATGTGAAGTTTGGCAGTCTCATTCTGATAAGAGAAAGAGGCTGTGTGGGTCAGTACTGGGATGAAACTGGGCTTCCCTCAGCTCGCTGCCGGGCTGGATTACATGTTTGGTAATATCAGCTTCATCCAAGAGATGTCAAGGAGTTGGAACGTTTCCTGTCTCATGCTCTCATCCCCCGCCTCGTGCAATTCTTCCTTTGACCTAAAACCCCCCGCCTCTTTGTCAGGCTTCCATGACTTTTGAGTAATTGTTTGCTCTGTGTTCACAGCCATAGTCATGCAGTGTGAGGGTCATTCTGAGCTCAGGGATGTGGATGTTTTTGAGACATGATTTTATCAGGGGCTTAGTGAATCATTCARTTGGACTGTGGGAGACAAACTGCATCAGTTTAAAGATTTAAAAATGGCAAATAAAAAGAATCCCTCCCAGTTTTTTTTAAACACAGATTGCATGTTCAGTTTATACTGTATATACTGTATACAGTA
>NW_013952405.1:4125138-4128426 GCF_001266775.1 Austrofundulus limnaeus
TAGTGTACACAGATATAGTTTTTTTTATTGAATATTGGGCAAGAAGAGTGAAAAGCTGCAGCAAGCTTTCCAAAACTTGAAGCATTAGGGCTGAATGACTTAAGTTTACCTTTATGCATGCATGTGACCAAATCATCTTGCTTGTGAATTAGACTTATATAAAAACTCTAACGACCCTCAGGAGGGAATGAAAGAAGAGTGATTTGCCTGGGATTTCAGTTCCCATTAACAAAGCGCCCAGGCGAAATATAACAGCTTCAAACTCTACGGTGTAATAGGGTCGAGTGCCTTCTCCAAATCCATAAAATTCATGTAGCCTGGTTGGGCAAACTCCCATGCCCCCTCGAGGACCCTAGCAAGGGTAAAAAGCTGGTCCAGTGTTCCGTGGTCAGAACAGATCCAACGTTGTTCATCCTGAATCTGAGGCTTGACCAACGATCGGATGGTCTCTCTTTTCCAGCACCCTGAATAGCAACACGACCTCCGGTCCCTTTTCCACTGAAAGGGTATTTAAAAATAATTAAATTAAAAAAAATTACAACATAGTGTATTATTAAGCATTTGAATACAACACCAAAATATTGTGAAATTCATTTTAGACTATAATACTAAGCTTCATTTTCAGACATACATTTTGTACTAGCCAAAAGCAAACTGTTGATGATTTTACTTTCAAAACAYATTTGTTTATTAATAAAGATATAAAAGCCCCTTCAACTCCATAAATGTCTTGTGTGGGATCCGTTTTATGTCCCTGGACAGTCTAATAAATAGCATTTCACTGAACTCTACCAGATCTACTCTTAGGCAGCGTGTAATCCTCTTTGGCCAATCTAATCAAAGGAAACATATGCCCAGTTGGCATTGGATAGTGATGAGTGGTTTAGTAGCTTTCAGGAGATGATCAGCCTGAAGACTGGATGAGATTACGCTCATCACTGGGAGTGAAGCAGTAATCACTGTTCATGGTTAAATGCTGAGCTTGACCCGAACTGAACTCCGCTTTAGAGTTAGTCATTAAATATCAGTGCAACTGCAGTTGAATGCCATGATAAAAAAAATTAAGTCACAAAAGGAAGGCTTCACTGATGTGATTAATACTTTTTGTCGCCCACTGCCAAAAGAGATTGGAGAGCTGTGTGTAAGAGCTAATTATGGGCTAGTTCATTGTTACTAGTAAAAAAGTTGAAAAAAGAAAAATTGTATATTTTTGTTGTTAAAATTATAAATTTCTGTAATTTTACAAACATTGTTATGAAAAGGCATAGAATAAATATGTGAAAATCTAATGCGTTTTTCATTAAAAACCAATATTATCTGGTCTTGCTCATGTTTCGAATGCCTGTTGCTGGACGGACTCCTAACCTTTAGAGTAAACTCAAGTCAAGATGGCTGCCAAAGCTAAATCATCTCAGTAAACATAAAATTTGATACATTCAGTCAATTTTAGAAATTATAACCAAAGAACGGGGGGTCATAATAACCATAGGTGTCAAATAAGTACAAATACTTTGTTACTTTACTTTACAAAGTAGATATTTTGGTTATTTATACTTTAGTGGAGTAATTATTTTTCAGTCTACTTTTTGCTTCTACTCCTTACATTTTAATTCAATTATCTGTACTTTCTACTCCTTACTTTTTAAAAATGCAAAAAAGTCTTTCATTTCTATTTCAGTTTGACTTGTTTTTATTCCATCTTTTCATTGTTCAGAAAAAAAAATAGAAATCTATCCAGATACATGGAGCTCTTGGATAGAGTGAATTTGATTGTGGTTGGATGAGAAGTGTAAATAAATACCATTCTGACACCTTATTGGATTGAAAGCACTCCATCACTCCTGTATGACACAAATCCCATCACATTCCAGCAGGACACACAGATGCATGTAGCCTAGAATGAAGATGATCGTGGCTGAAACAACTAGACTAGTCAGTTAATTCCAAATTTTTCAACATTAACATTTTAATTTAACATTATACTCATCACTGACTTTAGAAGAAAAAAAATTTGGCGGGGGTGGGGGTGGGGGCTTTCTTTTTAAGTGTTCGTGACTTTTAATTTTATATTTTAAGCAGTTTTAAAACCAGTACTTTTATACTTTTACTTGAGTTTAAGCTTGACTTCTACTTCCAAAAAAGTATTTTTAAGCCCCAGTATCCATWCTTCTACTTAAGTAATGAATGTGAATACTTTTGACACCTCTGATAATAACTAAGGCTGATGGCTCAGTGCTAACACACTGCATGAGATTCAGCTTTTGAAAAATGTCTATGAACCACTGGATGGTTTTAAATGTAACTTACAGAAAGTAATCCTTGAATCCACACATGTACGACTGTTTAAATTTTGCATTCMATTCAAGAATGGCATTAACGCTGAGAGTAGCTGAGAGTCATTCACCAAACATACTGTACTCTCAGTGTGACATCTTATGCTATGGCTACCTTTCTATAACTGCACTGACTTTAGACATGAAAAGAAAGAAAACAAATGCACATGTGAATGAATGTGTAACAATTCACTCAGACGTAAAAATCTTTCCCATTCATCTGACCATACACTTAGCAATAGCATCTGCCCCTCTCCTTCCATCTTAATTTCACCCCCCCCCCCCCCCCCCCCCCTCTTTTACCCCCCCCCCCCCCCCCCAACCCTGCAGGGACTCTCTTCCATCCAACTTAGGAAGCGAGGAGGAGTAATGCAGAGCTGAATTACAGAGCAAAGGATGAAGGAGATGAAGAACGAAGGGAAATGGGTGAATTGAAGAATGGGTAAATGATTACCAACTCAAGACCCTTCTTGACCTATGGGGTGACTCCCAATGCAGTCAGTTCAATTGAGTCATTCGTGTGTGTAAGCTCTTCATGTGGGACAACACACACACACACACACACACACACACACACACACACACACACACACACACACACACACACACACACACACACACACACACACACAAACACACGTGAATAGTCACAGAGACATCTATCAGTCAAATTAATAATCCATGAAGGAACACTCTCACATGCCAGAGTAAAAGCACATCCTATGCAGAATATTTAACGTTTTAACTTCCACATATTTCTGCGTCAACAGTTTTTTAATTTTATTTTAGCAACCAGAACCAGATTGCATATAGTTATATTTGCTGCATGCACACAATGCGGTAACCAGGCAACCATCGTTTGCAGCAAGGCATTGTGGGATACCCCTGGGAAGTGTACTGAGAATGTCAACACTGGGGTGTCTGCGAGGAAGCATCCACAAATACATTAAAAAAA
>NW_013952405.1:4128436-4131806 GCF_001266775.1 Austrofundulus limnaeus
CACACACACACACACACACACACACACACACACACACACACACACACACACACACACACACCGCTACAAAACAGATTTATTTTCTTCACATACTTGAGGGTTTTGTGGATGCCAGCTGATGTTTTCTCAGCTCTCAGCTACTGTGTGATTCATGATGACTGTGTGACAGTCGCMTCGGGAGAGAATGGTGGCTTTGGTCGGTTTAACATTTGCGCCTAAGGATTTGGGTGTCCGTATGACTGATATGGTCTCACTATTGTCACAGATAGCTGAATAGCTGAAATACTCGAGCCRGTGACTCATGGAGTGCATCATCAGCGCTAAAGAGTTACCACTGTGGAGAAAGTCCCTCTGCTCTGTCAGGCCCACAATTTTAGTTTAAAATGGGAAGCCACGTCCACYGAACGCCTCAGTCAGATTACTGCTTCAGTGTTTTGTGCGTAAACAGAACACTAGTAACTGTGTTATTGTGTGTCGGTTCAGGCCAGTCGTGCGTGTGTCACTTTGAGTATTCCCTTGTGTGGCTGTGTGTCATGGTGTTACGTTCCTCATTGTGTACATGAGTTAGCATGTTAGCAGACAGATGTGGAGAAGCAGAGAAGCAGGATATCCCTTCTCTTTCTTACAGGCTTCCTTTGCTCCTCTGGCTCACCCATGCTGAGACCCTTCCTCACTGAGTCTTCTCTTCCTCCTCTCACTTCCCTCTTCGCTTTGTTGTTCGATTCTGAAACATTTACAGTTTTTTTTGTTGTTTCACTTTCCCAAATTAGGAGCACCTAGCTGTCACTCTTCCTCGCTTTTACACTCACAACATTTTCACTTGCCTCATCTTTGGATTGACTTTTGTTCTCATTCACAACAGTTAAACAGAATAGCTAAGTGGGAGGGAGGCGGCAACAGGGAGTGGGTGAATGTGAGAATGCATGCCATCTGCTGAAACCCATCAAGAACCGTTCTTCTTTTTAAAGTTTAGGAAGCTGTGAAGCATTTAGTTACATCCAAATATGTAGTGCTACTCGCTTCTCTCAGTGGTTTTCCCTTTTAAGGCTGAAGGCCTTGTTATTTTAGTTACTTTATACAAGCTATATTTACATGGACATGAGTGGAATAAGTGGCCAATCAGACCAAAAATGTGTCATGTAAACGCCCCCTTTGGAATTTTCTGATATCATTCASCTAGATCAAAATTAATTTGTAATCCAAATGAGTCAACCTCATGTTTTTCTGCCTGGCCAGATGCTTATATGTCGGGGAAGCAAAATTGGTCGGTTAGCGATACAACTTTTCTAAAGAGCTCAAAAATATCGAACACTTTGTTGGTCRAAAGAGTAGCGACACAGAGTGCAGTAACGTCTCCACCATTATATATAACCTGGCCCAGGTCCATTCTGGGCGTTCAGAATACGTTTGTTTATGTTCATCACAGAAGTAGAACATGTTGTTCAACTCTGMGTATATTATTACTTCTATTCTGAATAAAAGACTGGTGCTAAATGCTCGTTGTGATTGGATTTATTACTTTTATGCCCATATAAATGATGCATTCAGATTATTTAATCCAAATACATTTCAATTTGATCAAATAATTTTGCACATGTAAACAAAGCTATTGTCCATAAGCGAGTCCCACTTCCCATGACTGCTTTGCTGAATTAAAAGACCATTAATTCTTTGAAGAAATGCCTTCGACTTCTGCCCTTCATGAGTTTTAGTCAAAGACTATTTAATGTTGAGAAATTGCATACTGGAAACTGTTTTTGTCAAACCTTAGAAAATGTTGTTATGCACAAACTTGCATATCATTGGAGTATCACACTCAGATTATATGCTGTGAATAACTCTCAGGTACTACCACATGAAATTTAAGCATCAGATCACTTTCTGCAAGTATCATTAAAACGTACAATCACACTGATCCTGGTCACTCCATTTCTGCTTCACACCTTGCTAACAGCCTTCCAGTCTTCCYATTGGTCCTAATATCTATTTTTACTGGACTGTTGTATCATGTTTCTGTAAAGTTCCGTCATGCGTCTGTGGAACTTTTTTCCTCCTACTTTAGAAAATTTCCCAAGATTTCAGCCACTGTGGTCAGCCCACAGAAGAACCACACACACACACAAACACGTCCAAGGCTGCTATGTGCCGAATGTGAGGGCTAATTCTGAGGACTGGCACTCATCACACTCCAAAACTACAACCTACTTTGATGTCAGGCCAGATTGCACGGGTTCGTGAGTCTGTTTGTGTGTGTGTGTTTGTTTGTAGTGTTCAATACTAAGTAKAAAGAGAGCGGAAGAGAATGTACTGTGTTTATGTCCATCATATATTAGAGTGATTAGACTGTGGAGCCAGAGAGACGAGTGCTGAACAAACAAGTGGCTGTGTGCCGTTAAACACACACTTTACCTGTGTGTGTAGATGCTTTCAGGGGCATTGACGCATGTATTTGCCCCRGTGCATCTGTGCATCACACAGACCTGCCTTGTATGTGGTCACTAACTTTTGACTAACCTTAATCCCTCATCAGGGAAGTATAAGAGCTGATGTACAGCACCCATTAGCCTGAAATTACACCCCTCATCACCCCTGTAGACTGGCCTGCTACCAGCTCCCAAAGCCCATATAACTGTCTGCCCTGGCTCTGGCTTCACTGTGCCATTACCACCTCAACATTGGTCCTTTATTAAAGCTTGCTGCTTCTAATTAATGACTTTGACCTTTGTGCAATGAAAAAAAAAGAAAATATGTCTTTTCCTGTACTCATTTCCAGTGTTACACWCACTCATTCAAGGGCAAAATGGATGTGCGGTTGGGGGCAAAATAGTGCTCTATATGCACCTTAATGTGTTTCAGTGCCATTTATAGGGTTTAGCCGAAGCCAGTTTGAGTCAATTTGAAATCACCTCTTGAACACGGAGGTGGAATGTGAGCAAACAGAACACCGCTTGTTTTCATTCGGGTTTTAGTGGTAACCGATTTATGCAAATATAGCAGAAAACAGACTGCTTGTTTGACACTCGGAGGCTTGATAACATCATAGCTGTAGGCATCGCTGCTTGAATACAAGAGAAAGTAGAGTGCTCTAATGGTAATGCACCTAAGATGTGAACACTTTGTCAGTTAGATGACCAGTGTGCAGCCAGGATCCATTAGTGCACAAAACAGTGTTGTTCATATGTATACTGATTAGAAATGCATTAATATTCACTTAGGGTTCATTTTATACTCTATCAGTATAATTATGAGACAATCAAGTCCAATGTGGTTTTGTACCAACCTAAAATATGCCTGATTTGGTTTTATTTATTGTAATTGTTGCTGAGAGCAAACCAAGTCCCTCAACTGGAGCTTCCTTAGCTTCTCTAAG
>NW_013952405.1:4133070-4142435 GCF_001266775.1 Austrofundulus limnaeus
CACACACACACACACACACACACACACACACACACAGTATAAAATGTAGACTCTATATCCATTCACACACCCACATGGACACATGTTTGTTAGGTTTTATGTCATTCTGCAGGGATGTATTGTATAATGTATTGGATCTATAATATATAATGGCATCTGTATTGCCTGTGTGGGGCATACTGGTAGGAACGGAGGTGAGGAAATTAATAAAAGAAAGATAAAGGTCATTTGAGGCAGGTGGGGTTGTGTGCTGATTATTCTGGTGTCTGTCGGATTCTAATTGCAACATATTTAATGACATGCATATCTTGTTTTACAGATGATTTGACTCCAATTATTGATGGTGATTAAAAATGTGACTGTGACTGAATGAGTTTTTTTTTTAAATGAATATATTTAATGATTAATTGGGGGTTTGTTTGGCTGACCTGAGTGTGATTCAAATGTCCAAGATCCAGTGAGTCATTCTTAGCTGTACTCTGCGTAATATCCTTTTGTTTTCTTTTTTACTTCTTTTTTATTTTTTATGAAAATGAAAGAACAAGAACAAAGGGATTTTCTGACATGGCTTGAATGGGAAGAATTATTTCGAGGGAAAGTCTGAGTCAAAACGAATGTGCTTAAATAGAGAGCCGTTATTGCAACACAAATACACGGAAGGGGGTGAGTTTACACAAGATGCTAAAAAAATGCTCATCAACCCCTTATGTTTGCACTCATCGGTAGGCAGCATAACACTGCAGTGTGTGTGTGTGGGTGTGTGTGTGTTGGTTTCAAGCAGAGGATGGAGTGGTGAATCAGCCATTGGGTGGAGAGACAGAACGAAAGACAACAAGAACGAAAGGAAGGAAGGAAAGAGGAGGAGGAAAGGGTGAATGAGCTGGCAGGGAGGGTGGGGAGAGCGAGCAAAGCAGCGAGTGAGGGAGAGGCAGAGGGAGGAGAGAGCGAGGAGGTGGGGGGAGGATGCTGCTGCTGCTGCTGCTGCTGCTGCTGCGACTGTCAGTCGGCTGCTGCTTGCCTGGCGAGCAGGAGGGAGCACAGAAAGAGGCAGAAAGCGGGACAGAGAGGTAGAGGAGGGTCTGTTTCTCGGTCTGTGGGGCTCAGGAAGCTGAAGACGTATTTCTCAGCAAGTGGATTTTAAAACTGGACACAGATCTGCACACATCCATGGATTATCAGCAGTGAGTGAGGCTGTCACTTTTATTAACATTTTGTTTCAGCAGCGGCAAGGCTGTCTCACACTGCAGGGAGTCTGCCTCAGTCATGACCCAGGGGTATAAAGGGTACGCAAACCAGACAGCCTTTGTGTCACTACACATGTTTTTGTCCCCCTTCCCCTTCCTCCTGTTCTTTCAGTCTGCTGGTGTGTGTGTTCCTGCAAGTGTGTCAATGTTGCTGTTGCTTGGCTCTCTTGCAGGAGGGATGCTGGAGGCTAACGTGGCTACCATTAGCATGACGGCTAAGCCCAGAGAGCTGGACCTGAGGTCTGCGGCTGTCTCCTGCCAGGACACCTCCACCCAGGCTATGGCCTCCAGGAAGCCACAGGTCAGGCCCCTYGCTCAGTCCCAGGGGCCTTCACGTCCCTCCGGGTCTGAACTCAAGGTGTATCGGCCCAACTCCGGATCCATCCCCATTCCCACCCCCAATACTTCCAGGCTTCGCAAGCAGCGCTCGCTTGGCAACTTGTGTGTGCTCACTGACGCTGAGAAGAAGCTGCACCTGTACCAGTCTCCCCGATGGAAAGATGACACAGGCCGACCCGGCGAGGGGAAAAGTAAAGGAGGCCAGACCAAGACAGGTCAAGCTGGTGGTGGGAGACCGCCTCTCTCCCGGACACTTTCAAAGTCAGAACAGTCTCTGTTTCAGGGGAAGCCCAAACCATTCACCTCTCCGGCTGTGACGCCAAACCTGGGTAAGCCAAGCCGAATACCTGCGCCTGGGAAACCACGGGGACCCTACGCCGAGGTCAAACCCATCAGCAAGACCTCTGAGTCCAGTCAGAGTGCAGACATAGACCCTGCTGACCCCCCTCTTAAAGCCTGTGAAGCTGGAAGTACTGGAACTAATGGCAAAAAAACAGGAGAAAAGAGCAGATCTGGAGCTCAGATAACGGAGGACAAAAAAGAGAAGAAGGGGACAGAGGGAGAAGATGACAAGAGCTTTCTAAAGGTGGATCCAGAGTTAGTTGTGACAGTACTGGGAGATCTGGAACAGCTGCTCTTCAGTCAAATGCTGGGTAAGTCTGCTCTCCTCTCCTCATCTCCCACACCCAAACCTGTTCTTTTAGCTCCCGCTGCATCCAGGAGCAGCGTGGCGCTCCATCGCTCAGCTGAAGTCAGCATTTTCAGAGCGACAACATTGTTTTGCTGTTCTTTTATTAGTGTTTTGTCCTCGTGTCAACTGACCCACTGCCACAGTGAGCTAGATTTACACGAACCCACAAAATAAACACTCACCTGTCTCTTTTTGCCTCCATCATATATTTTTTTCCTTTTTTGTTTGTTTTCAGCATTTTCTTCACCAGTCCCACTGAAATGGGAGCACATTTTAGAATTAAAAGCAGGAATCAGTGTTAAATATCAATGTGTGCGGAAGTTAAGAATCTGATCTTCTGTTTCTGGGTGTCTGACGGCTCAGGCCAAAATTAGTCATGTGTGAATAAAGGCCGTGTGAGTGGGGCTGGTGGGGAGTGTGTTTTGGTTTGGGAAATAAAGCGGCCGCACGTCGAGACACATATTTAGCTTCGCAGCTCCCCTCCCCTCCCRCTCCCCCCGCCAGCCCCTATTGATGGCCGCGCCACGGACAGATGGTCACCATCCATCCCGCCCCACTCCCACCTCCTCTGTTACCAAGGGTGGGGAGAGTGGAATATGAACGGGTGGTGGCCCGAGACGGTACAGTCACCTCCACTGCCCATAAACATGCTGTGGGAGCAGGCAAATGGGCCCGGGTGCAACCCACCTCAACTTACTGTGGGAATGATGGCTGAGTTTGGAATTAATAGGTTACACCAGGGGGGCTGAAATCCTAATCTGGCATCTATTATTCACAGGCACGTTCTGGCTTTTTTTYATCCTTCCCCCCTCATTGGGAGCAGGTAGCATCAAATACTGCACGAGATGTGGAGACTAACGTGCAGCAGGTCATTACATCTGAGCTGATGGGAAGAAATCATTTTCTGCTTATCATCAAACCTCTCTTCATCTTTGTGCACTCTCCACATTTGCCCTGTTCTCTCCTCAGCAGGGTGCAATGTGCAGCACGGCCCTCGCATCGCAGCCAGGATGACCTTGCTCCTGAAGCCCTCTGTGTGTGTGTTTGTGCAGCGCATGCTGTTTTGTGTGTGAGAGGCGTGCACACAGTATGTGTGTCACATTGTTGGGAAGTTAAAAACACAGAGGAGCATAGAAGAAAGAAGAACGTTGCCCAAATTGTGGTTTGAATGGAAAAGAACTGGACGATTAACAAGCAGCTTTGATCAAGCTTAATACAGGAGCCAGACACKTTTACTGTAAGCATTTGTTGACTGCAGTGGGAATTTATACACTGGTGAGGTGATACGTTGTTGGCAAATTGAACTTGGTCACCAAGGGATGAATTGAATCACTGAGTCCACCGGTGGAATAAAAGGTTAGCAAATACTGAGGCAAACAGAGCACTTTAGAAATGTTTTCCTTTAGATAAAATGCTTCAATTAAAGGCCTAGCATCCCTTGAAGGAATGTGCATTCACTTGGATTAACTACAGATGCTAATCAGTTGAAGACAGTCATTCATTGATTATAGGATTTTTATTGAAATACATCCACTGGTTCATGACATAATGCCAGAGTCCAGACAAATTAAATAAAATACATGCAAACACCCCACTTCTATAAATCCAAGAAATATTTGATCCCATTTACAAACAAAAACAAATCTGCTGCTAGACTATTGTGAAGCTAAAGCAAAACTGTATTATGGAGAGAAACTGTTAAGAAAAAATCCAAAAATAGTACTTTATGGTAGGGTGGAAATTAAGGACATAGATTGTTTCCACAAACTAATCTGAACAACAAAAAAAAAAAGAAAAAGTGGAAAAACAATTAAATAGAAATGAAAGAAAATATTGTTATGCGTTGTTCGTTCACCAGTTTGTGTGCTAAAACATACGGAGAATGTACCAATGCATGGAAAAGATTAATAATGAGAAATCACACAAAACCAGAGAGCGCTCTGCTGAAGACCGGTCTTTAATTACCAAGTGTTCAGACAGAAAACATGGAAGTGCATTTGTTTTTAACAAAGTCTCCGAGACATGGCTCCACCTATTGATTACGTCATCAGTTGGAGGGGTCCAAGGGTTACCAGAAGCCACGCCCCAGGCATAATAATCTATCCTAATGAAGATTTAAAAGTTCAGTTATGTGTTGAATTTGTTTTCAGGCATGTAGCTATTAATATAAAATCATCAAGTTAAGCAAAAACAGTCACGTTTAACAACCATTACAGTTCTATCATAAGACTACACCATGTGTATGTAATTAAAACCAGTAATATAAACCTAAACCCCAATACTTTCTTCAACTATATCTGTAGAGTTTGTGTTTGTTTGTGTTTGTGTTTGAGAATTTTATCAGCTGAACTACAATAAACGGCCTGGTTTCCCTCAGGTCACTGGACATTTCTCTGGGTCATTACCACAACCTCCCAGAGGTGGCCTACCAAAACCACAGCCTATGCAGAGGATATTGAATGTGTATGCTCATGTAATTGTGTGTGTGTGTGTGTGTGTGTGTGTGTGTGTGTGTGTGTGTGTGTGTGTGTGTGTGTGTGTGTGTGTGTGTGTGTGTTACAGAGAGGTTAATTGTAATTTGCCCTGTAGCTTGCAGCTGTGGGCTCATCTTTTTTTCTTTGTATCTTCTTCTCCATTTCCGGCGGGACGTTCAGCTAATTGCATTCTGCTCTGTGCAGGCCGCCTTAGGAAGACAGATTGCTGATGCTCAATGGATCATTTCAGGTGGTCCACACCTTCTGTTATCATGTCCAACCCAAACCTCTCAGGTTCTGCCTTCTAGGAAAACAAACATACGATACAGTATTCTACACATTTATAAATATTAAGAAATTGATTTGTTTAGTTTGAAGCCACGTTGCAGCAGTCATTGAGAGTAAAATATGTTTTTTTCATTTGTGTCATACTGTGTGATGTCCAGCAACATCCTCTGTATTAGTGTCCTTTTAAAATTAGCCTGCAGTGCTAAATAAACACAATGAATGCCAAATAAGGATGCATAACCCAAGACCGTCATCTGTGCAGTCAAACAATAAAACTCTCCTCCCACACATGGCCGTTAAAACAAAAATAATCCAATCCTGGATATTTCAGAGTTAGGATTAGTGCCTGTGTGTTTGCATATAATCTGACATACGTTTTAACCACTGGGCAATAAGAGGCTTTTTGTTTATTGGATCAACTACTTATGTGTGCAAAGGCAGCAGTTCCAAATTTTAAGTGGGAGTTTTCTTTAATTTTCAAAATCTTGCATTAGAGTTACAGCTCCTGATCATTTTACAATGTAACCAAAGCCAAAAAGGTCTGTTTGATCTGCAAAACATGGATATTATATTTGTTGTGCCAAACATTCACAATCACACACAGGTGATACTGTATATTGGGCAAGCTGGATGGACTCTCACTGCCCTTCATTCCCTCACTTGGTTTAGATAAAAGCATCCAACATAATAAAACTCATGGAGAGGGTTGTTGGAAGAATAGCATGTTGAATTTACTGAAAATCCACACTAACATGTTATTGGGAGAATCCTAAATGAAAGAAAAGAAAAAACTAGAGAGCAAAATGATGATTATTTTAAAATATTGTATTGTTTTTAATATTTAATCCTTTGTTTAAAGGCCTAAAATATTTTAAGGGAGATAAATCTGTGTCACTTTTCACGCCAGAGTTTTAGATGTTTTGATTAAATATTAAACGATAATGCAATGTTGCAGTCTAATGCAATTAAGGGAAACATCACACTCAGACTAGGTGTTGAGGACGACTTTCAGCCACAAACACATCAAATCTGAGTCCAGTATTTTCAAAATTGATTGAGTTATAGCTTTGTTTTGTTTGCTATATTAATCAGATGTTGTGACCAATTTTAAATGGCTTGTCTTCAAAAGTGAATCAGTTGTAGATGTGCATCCAATAGATATTTTAAAAAGTTCTGTTTAAAAATCCTCCAGTGCTTCATAAGATGTTTTGAYTGAAACCTTGTTGACCCCAAAACTTGATAAAACTTTTAAGCCAAGATTTCACACAATGTGTTGCACTTTGAATGTGTTGTAAACGATTTTCAGCAACAACAACACACAATTTTAGCTTAATATCGGTCATAATAAATGAATTATTTAGTCATGCATGAGCTTTATCTTGAATTGGATTGGCTTTCAAATTAAAATTGCRTTAGGGGTACATCTGGCAATTATTTCCTGAAAGTTCTATTGAAATCTGTCAAATGATTTGTGAAATATTTTGCTAACAAACAAGCAGAATTGACACCAACTGGCAACAAACATCCACATGAATCTTGTATAATGTTTGCTCTCTGAATGTGTGTTGGTTCATAATTGCGGTATMGCATGCTTTCCTAATATTACACAGCCATTGTTAGGCTTAAAAATTAAACATTGAAAGAATGAAGAACACTGTTTGTGAAATTCTGCCAATAAAATTATACTCCACATATGCTGCAATAGAAATCTGAAGCGCCAAACCTCAGATGTTCACCTCTAATGACTCCTCCTGGTCCTATCCAGCATCCCGTAATGAGTTGTGTTTGACAGGGCAAGCTCCCTGAAGCATCGAACTCTCCCAGCATGGGGCAGGCACAGTTTAGAATCAATCCCATCTAAGACACCGGACGAGCTTCCGGATTAAACCTCGCATAAAGATAATGAGAAAGATTCAACCCTTATTGCACTAATCACAGATCTATCGCCGTGAAAAGGGCCAACCGTGCGGACTAAAATGAATTAAAGATTAAAGCTGTCAGGACATCTGTTTGGAGACAGATTTGAGGACGTGGGATGGTAGACTGGAGATGTTGTGTGGTCTTGGCAGAGCTTGTCATCACGTGTACCAAAAGTCACGATGAGAACACAAAGCGAGTCAGGGAGGCTCATTAAAGCCGCCCTGATGAAACGTTGTTCTTTAGTTTGATTTTAAATCGTGTGCTTGTGTGGGCATATTTGAGTGGTTGCGACAGTTCCTGCTGTATTTGCACCAGCTGTCTGCGGAACAATAAACCCTTTGGAGAAACTCGACAACGCTTTGACAAGATGACGCAGAAAGACAACAAAGCTTTGACAAGAAGACGCTGCTGTTCGAAATCGCTGAACGGGAAAGATTGGTCAAAGCTCTGCGGCTTCCTCAGTT
Source organism: Austrofundulus limnaeus (assembly GCF_001266775.1). Lineage (NCBI taxonomy): Eukaryota > Metazoa > Chordata > Actinopteri > Cyprinodontiformes > Rivulidae > Austrofundulus > Austrofundulus limnaeus. Next base: position 4,140,491 of record NW_013952405.1, read on the forward strand.
CAAAGCGGTGATGCTAAACGTGTGCCACATTCAGTCTCCCGTCTATCCCCGCCCCTGTTTTCACCCTCTCTGGTATTTTTCACACTCAGTTCCTTCTTTGTGACCGGAGTGCTGAGTCTCTAATGTGATGCGGGCGCAGTCAGAGAGGCCGCTTTTGCTCCAGGCTTTGCCGAGTGAAGAATTCTTGACACTTATCCTTTAATCAAAGAGTTGGTGAGAAGGCAAATAAACTCATAAAGAAAAAATAGAGTAAAACAACCCCTTTCACATGTTTCCTTCTGCATGTCTTCTTCTGTTTTACCTCTGATGCGAGTTGACAGCAGGCTCTGTTCTGTCACCAGTCAGAGACAGCCGAGCGGATATTTCTGGTTGGAGTGTTTCAGGAAGAAGGACGCAGAGCATCTATCTCGTGTGACATTTTATAAGAAAGGCTCAGTGGCTGTGTGTTTGTTTGCATGTGGGGTTTACAATGTTTTGTGGTCAGTGTGTAAGGACTTAATGCAGGAGCCATTGCATTAGAGCAGTCTGCTTCCTGACATCGTCTTCCAAAATCGTATTAGTGCTCAGTGTGTTTTTGCCTCTTCAGCTCACTCACGTAACCTCAGCTCTCACTTTGAAAGAAGAAATAAATAAATAAGGAACTTACTTCACTGTCATCTCGTTTGAAAGGTTGTAAGTGATGAAGGGGAAGCACTTAAAGCAGAATGTCGCGGGAAAAATGTGCCTAAAAATGATCAACTGGGTGAAACTTTTGTGGAAAAACAAAATACAACCACTCTAAGAAAGCCATATTTGTTTTTTAAACAAATATATCTGAACGTGCGTGTTTCATTCTCATTTTATTCTGCACTTTTTATTCTCCACAGCCAACATAATTTGGAGTTTAACGTGACGCCTCCACGTGCATCAGCATGAGCGAGCGAGAGAGGAAACTAAAGACAGAAGGAGATTCATGCAGGTCGTCTTGTGATGAGACATACTTAGAACATTTCTATTTTTGTTCTATTTGTGTTTTCCTGTCATAAAAGCTGAGATAAAAGTGTYCATTGTTACTGATAAGTCTCTCGCTCGCTCTCTTTGGATGTACTGGTTGTTTTAGGGAACCGCATAAATGTGATCGCTCATCTGATCTGACTGAGCCTTGGAACAATTTTGCTGTTAGCCTGAACAATCACAGCTCCCATTTCTGACATTTCACTGAAAAGTGTGACAACAAACTTATATTTTGTCTTTTATTATTGATTAATTAAGACTAGATTAAAGCAAGTGATTTTTATTTGCCTAAATGTGCCCTGTTTATGTTAATGTTGGTATGTACTTGCTTAAATTTGATCTGAAAGAAGTCAAAGCCGCAGCTTCACACGATGAACAATTGATGTCATTTAAGTACCTCAAAAATAGAGCAGAAATGGTGCCGAAAAACATGGAACTACTGAACAAAACATGACATATTTGTTTGTTTTAGTCAACAAAATGATCACTGGCATACAACCACCAAGCTGGTGAATATATTGCAACCAGGTCTAGTGACAAAATAAAAAAATATGTAGATCAGAAACAAAACACAGACACACCACAAGAAAAAGAAGAGATTTTTGGCATAAATTTCAGTATTTAAAAAAAATGTTGCATTTACTGCAGCGCACCCTGTCTGTTTTGTCATTTTAAAATATTTTGTTTGCACCAAGAAAGTGTTGGGATCACTGCTCAACTAGCAAATTTTAGCTTAATAGCTGTAAAATGTGTCAAATTATAGCCAATGTGCAAATGTTRAGCTGTGGCAACCATCTTAAATCAAACTGCCCCAAAAATGAATCGCATCGCATGTTTACTGTTCAAGTGTCAATAAAATATCTCCACTGATTCCTGACATACTGTATGGCAACTCAACAGACAAATGAACACACACACACACACACACACACACACACACACACACACACAC
>NW_013952405.1:4142461-4145929 GCF_001266775.1 Austrofundulus limnaeus
CACACACACACACACACACACACACACACACACACACACACACACACACATACAGTAAAATGATTGGTCAGTTTTGTGCAATAAATATGAGTGTTTATCTGATGGGTCAAATCTGTTCACGTGCTTTACTGTCTGCATTTTGCAACGTTTTAGTGGAGACACTTATTGCTATCACTTCCTCTGTTTCACCCATTTCCTCATTAACAGTCCAGGCAGCACACGCTCAGAGTGCAGCCTGCGAGGAAGCGCTGCAACTGGCTTTAAGCTCACTGTCGAAAATACAGTTTCACAGGAAGCAAGCTTCTTGAACTAGAATGCACCCAAACACTGCCACGCACTGCGGTCTGTCTCACCTCCTCGGTGTTCAGCAAACAAGGCGATGTACTTGCACAAATCTGTGACACGATTCGAGGTTAGAATTGGTTTGTTTGGATTCGAGCTGAAAGTTGTCGCAAAAGAGGTGAAGCTTTAGGTTTTTTTTTTTTAATCTTTAATCTCGGCACACTTTTGGCACGTTCAGTCTTACCCAGCGCTGATCAGCACAGATGACACATTGGCATGTCCCCTTTTTGTGTTTGGACCTCGTTTGAGCAATACTAGAAGTGAGATCTTCTTTCCAGCTTACCTTGATGAGGTCTTGACCTTCTTCTTGTGAAAGTAAACTTCTCTCAAGTCATCCAAAGCCTCTTTAACTTAGTCCCTATAATCGGATCGCACTGTGACTTTTAAGCAGATAGATCTGCAGTTAAGGAGATCTGCAGAGAGAGTTTATGTGTGGAACCTTGTATTTGTGTCAACATTCAGGGAGCTAAATTTTAGCAGGGATGCAATCTGTGCTAAGGGGATTTAAGTTGGAAGGTTTCAACTGCTGCACGTGGGGTTCTGGATCTGTATATAATGTTAAAAACTGTCCAAAACTGTGCTGCTGTGTTTCTGAGGCAACCACTTGTTCCCCCATCCTCCTGCAGAAAGATTTAAAGAGTGTTTCTTTTTAACTGACACCTCGAATCCTTGAAAATACGAATTTGCACACCTAATGGTTCTTCCGTGGCACGACCCCTGCATGCACTCAGCTGCAATCATCTGCTCGTTAATATGYGTGTTGCATATCGGACTTGGATCTTCAAGAGCCTTAATATCCTGTTGCAACATTGAGGCAGAGGAACGTTGGCGTGCATGYGTTGGGGGTGGAGGGGTGGACACACATTTGGGTGCTCCAGCGCGTGTTTGTCCGGCCTGTCCAGATGTGCAGGAACAGCTGCGTGTTGTAATACTTCCTGTTTTGCAAGCTGTTCTCGGTCGGATACAGGCTGGGATGCTGGACTAAGCAGAGTCAAAACACAGACAAACAAAGAAAACAGGAAGCAGGAGTGGTAAACTAGCTTAACATACAAATTAACATAAAGCAAAAGGAWTGAACCAAGTTGCTCTGTTCAATCTGTCTGTGCTCTACCTTTAGCTCTCCGAAGCTCCATCTCTTCTCATCGTACAGGAATTTAGTTTCACAAGAAACCTCAAGCTGGGACTTGGACCATTTCTAAATGGACCAAGGAGGCAAGGAGGTTCAAAGGCAACCCACCCTTAATGTGCTTTTGTACGAGGTAGCAACAGAGCTGAAACGGTAATGAAAAAGTGAGCTGGTTTTGCGACTCAGTATTTCGATGAAGTGATTACATCTGGTCTGTCCAACCACTCGGCTGTGGGATTGAAAAACATCCAGCAGAAGTTATACCAAAGAAGATCAATGACGCACATCGACTTTGCATTTAGTTAAAACATTTAGCTAACAACAAAAAGAGTCACCAAACTGACTTAATCAAAAGATACTGCTCCATCTGTCTTATGGTTCTGTGATTCTCGTTTCATTTCTAAAAGCTCACATCTATGCGGAACATGGCCTATTCCTTTGGCTAGTTTTTTATTGGCCAAGGGCAGCATAAAGTCAGACTGGTCTTTAGGCGACACGAGGCAGGGGTTTGTCTTATGACCAGTGGGTTGCCAGTTCGAACCCTGCTTCATCCTTTTCAGTCGTTTTGTCCATGGGCAAGACACTTCCCCTATCTTGCCTGTTAGTGGTGGTCAGAGGGCTCASTGGCACCAGGGCATGTCAGACTTGCCTCTGTCAGGGTACCTCAACCATCTATGGCTACATTGTAGCTTATTATCACCARTGTAAGAGCTTGTGTATGAATGACTGTAGTGTGAAGTGCTTTGGAGTTCTTGGACATTTTGTGACCATTTCAYTGAACTGTTTTTGTGAAAGAACTTTGAAACATGAAAGGTAACATGCAATATGTATTCCTTTATGGAATGACAGAACTTGAATATTTACATGACTTGTCACCTTTCTTTTTGAAACCGAAATGTTTACCATCCTGTTAGCAAATTGCGTGGTTCTTGTCAGGAATGCTGTAATGATTGTTGTTGCAACTGCTAGTTTGCCTTATGGACGTGCATTCTTGGAGGTACAGGTGTAAAAGCAGCCATGACGCAATAAGTCTGCTGTAGCCTGAGGCCAGCTGTGCTGACACTAACAGATGTGCATGCACATGGACAGAAACTGAACAGATGAACTCAGGAGGGGAGAGATGGAAAAAATAGAAATGGAAGCTATTTGTCATCCCTTTAATGATATTCTGTGAAATTAATCTTTCTGTGATGAGGACACACTCTCGAGTTCTTGCCTATAAAAGAAGGACGCTGCTGCACAAAAAGCTGCCGTGAGCGCATGGGCACACAGTCCTTGCAAGGACATGGTCATTAGTATCTTTGGGGGCGTTTGTTGGTTTGTTTGTTTCTAATGGAAAAGAGAGACAAGCGAGCCYAGAGGAAACCAAGTGGACAAGCAGCTTCTCCCTTCTTATTCCCCCCACAACTCACTCACTGCTGGCTGCAGTTTTACCACTTCCTTCTGCTGTGTTTCTCAAATGCCACAGCGTAGACRCTCGTTTATTTTGAACCACTGTTGCCCTACATCTGATAATAAAAATAAAGGAAATATGAGTCTGCAGTTGAAAATAGTCACTGAAAGAGATTAAATTTGAAATATTTTGTTTTTGCTTTGTTGAGCACTTATAAACAACCTTTAGAAGCAAGTCTTGCACGAATATTTAGCATACTGGCACCTAAAAATCCTGACAGATGTTCCTATTTTTTTTTAAAAAAACCCTGGCTGTCTTTGACATGTTAGTTAAGTTATGTTGTGTTAACGGTTATTTTTTTGTGTTTTGTCTGAAAGCAGACGCCCATTATGATGCAGAGAGCAAAGCTTGCCTTTAGAACAACACCATTACTCCAACATGCTGACTCTMAGTCTGAGCTGTCCATTAAGCAAGGCACCTCCGTTAAATTCTTATCCTCTTTGCATCGTGTTTGCATGCACATCCAGAAGAGTCAGGTGGAAATATATCAGCACACACACACACACACACACACACACACACACACACACACACACACACACACACA
>NW_013952405.1:4146009-4147952 GCF_001266775.1 Austrofundulus limnaeus
CAGTTACACACACACACACACACACACACACACACACACATATATACACACACAGACAGAGGCTCACGCAGAATCATCTTCACCTCAGGGGAGCTGCCAGACTTTGACAGGGATATTTGCATCCCTGATCCGCCCCCCACCCCCCCAAAAAAGAAGCCAGCTGGGAGCACTGAGGCCAGGGCACAGGCGGGACAGGAAGTCTCTTACAGACACCCAGTTACACACACACACACACACACACACACACACCCCCATATATACACACACAGACAGAGGCTCACGCAGAAACACACACCATATCTAATCAATTGGATGCCATTGTTAAACAAAGCTCCTGTTTAAGGGTAATTAAAACCTCCCAATTACAGCTTGTGTGTGCGTGTCAGACTTTGCCTCTTCTTGCACGTATCAGAGGTTCTTTGTTCCTGATAAACTGTACACCATCCGACTATTTTAAAATCAAATTCCTTCTAAAAGCTTRWTATTCCACAATAAGCAGTCTTTAGAAACACTCTTCTTGTGTTTTTGTACATTTTGTGTGCGCATGTGAGTGCTGACCTGCATGTTTGCATCACAACAGCTTCATCATGTCACTTTTTACCCTCACCACCCCCAAACTGCTTGATTGATTGTATTTGTTGCTTTTGCCTTTGGAGGAAAATCAATGCAATTTTATTTGTTGGGTTCCGTGCAAGGGCTTCCCGAATTGTCTTTATATTTATATAAATGTGCGTATGTGTGCAGTGTGCAGCTGTTGTTGAGACTGACACCTCTGGCAGCTCAAGATCTGCCCTCCTCCCTCTCATTAGGATGACCTTTCCCTGTTCTCCTCACTAACCATCTGCACGTCTTTCATAAGAGTGTTTGTTGGAAATTGTGTTTGACTCGGTGTGTGCAATCAGTTTCTACAACCAGATCATGTTCACTGGYATGAGGAAAAGGGAAACGAACCAATAAACAACACATTTTAAGGGAAACTTGTGATCCCAAGAAGACTTTTTTTATTTATGTTGTCAACTGACTATGTCCTTCGGTTAAATTGTTGTTTTGCTGTTCTTATTTGGGAGTCAGCTGGCTCCTGTTAATGGTCTATTGAGCTTAACCTTGGGGATAAGCAGCCTCAAATCTGGCCCTCATAACACTTCTATTATCACCCTCTCGTTTTTCTTTGGAAACACACTCCTGAGAAATGAGGAGAGCAGAGGTGAAGGTCACATGATGCAGCCTAYGCTCCGATTCGCTACTGATTACAGTTTTTATTTGGATTTTGATTTGTTCTCAGTTGAACATGTGAAAGTTGCAGCTCACTTTGTCTAAATGTGAGCGTAACATTTCTCATCAGCAACAAAGCTGAGAACAGTACCAAATGTTTTTTTTATGATAAACTCCAACCAGACTAATGTAACAAAGGTGCTTAGAGAGCAGAAAAAGTGTGGTCCATCCACCCAGACGAGCAGATTTCCAGGACTTTTGCTGACWGTGCACTAACTGAACATTATAGGAGAGTGATACCTGTATGAGCTTAATGTTCTCCTCGTGTTGTTTTGTCTGCTTGCATTATGATTTATTTATTTTGAGTTATCRTCTAGAAAGCTACCTGCGCCTACATTTCTGCTCATACAAGTGAAGTAGCCTACATCTTTGACAAAACCATATAGTTTTCTMACGTCCCTTCTTCAAACACACTTTACATCCTTTTTTTTTCCTAAATGTGGTAGCAGTTGATTAACGTTTTTTTTTTTTCTATATTTGCACCCCTACAGACCCAGAGTCGCAGAGGAAAAGAACCGTGCAAAATGTTCTGGACCTTCGTCAAAACCTGGAGGAGACCATGACCAGCCTGAGAGGAGTTCAGCTCAGTCGCAGGTCGACCACACACACACACACACACACACACACACACACACACACACACACACACACACACACACACACACACACAC
>NW_013952405.1:4148641-4154800 GCF_001266775.1 Austrofundulus limnaeus
CACACACACACACACACACACACACACACACACACACACAAGCACCTTCTCTGCAGAGACAAATTTGATAGAAATGAAAGTTTTTTTACTCAGTTATAACATTAAAAACTGTCTGAATTGGTCAATGTTATGTATAAAATAATCCAGTATATACTGTACATTAGGTAAAAACAAACAAAACCAATAGATGTAAAGCTAATACCATAAAGYCAAGCAATTTTGCTTAGTTGCAAACAAAAATATAAAGTAAAATGCCTTTAAGCCATGCACATCATTCACAAGACTGTGTGCCATAAAAAATAATTAAACTATGAAAAAGGCTGTTTGCTTGGAGTATTAACTATGTTTATCCCAACTTTTAGCTCAATATCTGTCAAACTAACTGAATTAGTCGTTTTTTGTGTATGCTAAGGTTGTGTTAGCTGCTGTGGTCATCTTGAATTGGGTTAATTTTGAAAGTGAACGAGTTGTAGATGCACAAAAGCAAACTGACAACGGCCCACCGTTCTTGGCAATGATAAGCAAAACACAAAAGTATTTTAATTTAGTTTAATTTAGTCACTTAATGTGAATTAAAAGTATGTGTGGTCAGGTATTCCCAAATATGCAGGGACAGTTTTTGGCATACACCCCTACTTGTGGGGACTAAATGGTACTTATGGAGATCTAAGCCTAGCCTCCGTGGAGGGAAATGCCGTTAGTGGGTTGGGGGTTGTGAATTGAGTTTAGGTTAGATTTAGGGTTAGATTTAGGGGTAAGGGATTTTGGTTAGGTTATAGAAATAAATGGAATTCAATGCAAGGTCCCCATAAAGATACAGTAGCTATGCTAGACTGTATGTGTGTGTGTTTGTGTGGTAGTAAACTAATGGATCTGCTGGAGCTCAGATCCCTGTTAGACACGACCCACTTACTCAGCTCTTTTCTTATTTTAAGTTAGTTAATATAAAACTTAATCAGGATTAGCTGAAAGTTGACCTGTTGAACATTAACAACATTCACTTACAGACATGCGCCGAGGCTCTGACTGACTGAATTAAAGGGTGTTTATGTCCTCTTCCTTCCTTCTCTTCCTGGGTTGCTTTTTGCTTGTATTCAATGTTGTCTTCAGTTTTTTTTTTTCATTTGTCCTTGAGAGCTTCCCCTCTGTCTCTGTGTCCAAGTGCCCCCTGCTCTATACCGCCTCTGTCCCTCAGCGAGAGCTCTCGACTCAGAGTAACTCAGCAGATGGTTCCCTGGTGGAACGTGTTTCCTTTGCCATTCATACTTTTATTGTCCTGCGACAACCTTGAGTTACTGGAGTCATATTTTGCCTGGAGACCTTCAGTTTTATGTCCAAACAGGATGTCGTGCGTGCWGTAATTTCCCCGTGAAAGCCAAGTGTTTGGAATAAAGAGATCAACATTAATTATATAAACTGATTTGTTCAAAAAGTAATGTCTTATTTACATGTTGTTTACTTGTTATGTTGTTTGTTAACAACCAGAAAATTGTCTCAAAGACTTGAAGCACCTCTCTCTCTCTCTCTCTCTCTCTCTCTCTCTCTCTCTCTCTCTCNCTCTCTCTCTCTCTCTCTCTCTCTCTCTCTCTCTCTCTCTCTCCTTTGTCACAGATTTGTTTTCAGGAAGACTTTCATTCAGAAATGTCTTTATCGGCATTTTTTGTGTGAGAAGACGAGTCTGTTTCCTGCAGACAGGATTAATTTTAATGCACGCGCTGTCACACAGTTTGAGCACTCGCAACTTTTAATATGCTAATTCTCATCACTCTCAGGCGATTTRGGAGTGATGCACTGTGCTGCTTTGGCGCAGGGAACACATGAGGCRTTTGGAGATGCATTCAAACATTCGCAAGGATAAAAATGATCCAGTGTGTGGTTTTAAGCTGTATGTGGGCCAGAGAGCAATGTTTTCCTGACAGGAAAATCACTTCAAATAGATGCATTGTGCTTGTATTYGGAGGAAAGTACTGAAATGAGCGTTATGCGAGTGCACATCCCAAATAATCCCTGAGCCTTTCAAATATCTGTATGAGGCTTCTTAACGTGAAGTTTCAGAGGAATGGGGATAAAATGTGAGTAAAGGAAGGAGAGATATGATTCAAGGAGCAGATCTCATGCATTTCTGAAGAAAAATAAAAATGAAGAGGAAAAAAATAGGAAAATCATTTGTTTTCATTGTCTGTTTTACTTTCCCAGCTTTTTCTTTTTGTAATATTATAAAGTTCTGACTAATAATAATAATAAAAAAGTGCCTGTTTTTTCCTGTTTTGTACAGCTGCGTCGAGGGAACCATAAACTACGACAGCGACGAAGCTGCTGCCTTCTCGGTCTCTAGCCTGTCGAACCGCTCCTCTCCATTATCGTGGCGYCAGGGTCAAGCCAGCCCACGCCTGCAGGCAGGTGACGCTCCGTCCACAGGTAACGCTCCATCAGATGTCCCCCTCCGCATCAGCCACACCTCGCGTGTCCACCTAATCGAAGACTTGGATGATGCCGACCCGTCCCTTCTGAAGGGGGGTTACCTCAGCGACGGCGATCTGGGTGGGAAGAACACCAAGGACGGCTATGAAGATGACGACGACGACGATGACATTGATGATCTGGGAAATGGGTGAGCTCGTCTTTATTGCATCAGGTCTCATAACCCTCATGGTGTCGGTTTGACACCGTCACCTGCTACCCCCTCCTCCTTGTAAAGCTCTGTTTTTATCAGAAAGTTGCCCTCTGTCAGAGTCAGGGAGTATTTTCATCATTATGAAGCCCCATCGCAGAGATCATACCGTCATTCAGCTGCAAGCTTGCTATCTTTGCCATCAGGCTTCCATGTTGAACACCCCATCCTCACAATGTTCGCTCACCAGAACCTGCTGGCAGAACAGGGATGCAGTAAACTTACTAAATAAATAAATAAATCTGAAAGAAGCAGTGAGAAGTCAGTTTGAGGTTACACCAGATTAAAATGATGTTTATTTAAAAAGATGGCTGATAAAGCTTTTGCTTATATATGTGTGTGTGTTTGTTTGCCGTGTTGGCAAAATTTCTCCTGAACTGCTGATTAGATTTGAATTCAGTTCTTTGTGCATCTACAACTGAATAACTTTTAACATGATGGCAAAAAGCAGACAACTGATTTTGGAGAGCACAATGGCTGCAACTTCAGTTTTACAGACATTTAGCTAAAAATTGCTGTGGTGGTGGAAATAATTCAATCAAACTCAATTAATTTCATTTACAYAGCGCCAAGTCACAATGAACCTTTGTCTCAGTGCACTGTACGAAAACATTACAAAATGCCAATAAGTAAACAATAGTCTAAGGAAACCATCAGACTGTGATGAATCAATACTCTCATGTTGCTGGTGAATTATACTCCAGGTGCTTCACATTGAGCAAAAACTTTTCTACTAACTGATGGTATAAAACCTGTTTGTTAGCAAAAAAAAAAAAAAAAAACAGAAAAAACATGAATCACTGGATGGATATTAATGACATTGACAGAAAACAATCATTATTTGTGCATCTCCAACTTATTAACTTTTGAAGTCACCCCAAATTGTAGAAGATTGTAGCAGCCAATCAATTTTAACAAATACCAACCTGGCTATACGTTAGCATTATTGCAGAGAATTGAGTTAAAGTTTGTTGCATTAGCTGAAAGTCCCTCTCACCACACACTGCAAGCACTAATGTGTGAGATCTTGCACTATTTTAGGAGATTGCACATACAGTATTTCACCAAAATGGTCTTAGTTTAGGACTCTGTCATTAAAGTTCCTGTGACATGCRCATCCTTTACACACAAACAGTAATAGCATCTTTATTTGTTTTAAAATGTGGCATATAACACAGTTTGACCAATTTTGTCACATAGGTGGCATATTTTCATTTATATTTGGCTCAGCCAAAATAAAACAGGAAGTGATGTCAAATGGGAACTCTTTAAGAAAGGAACTCCCTGGTCTTTGTTCATTAAAACATTAGTATCTGAACTCTGACTCTTTTTCGTCTCTCTCTAGTGACCTAAAGAAACATCAGATTCTTCTCTCCAGTCTGTGTTGTTAGTTGTTTTAGCACTGCTCCATTTARTCAGACATTGTCCTTTGTCATCACCTCCTGTTGCTTCACATGCAAATATCTCAACAACTGTTCATCTCAGCTGTGTGATTTTTTTTGCAATATGTTATCGTTATCTTAAAAAATGCATTTATATGTTCCACCACTCCCCTTTAAATTAATGTTTAATCTTCAGATAATTTCAAAAATGTTTGTTTGCAAATAGTCCGTGCTCTTTGCTTTATGCTTTTGTAAGCATTTATTATGTTTCTGGAGAAGTAAAAAAAAAGGTTTATACAGAACGGTTGTTGTCTGCTGAATAACTGACTGGAGAAAAAAACAATCCCAGTCATGTTCAGTGTGACTGGTTGGCAATAACAGGACAACCTGAGGAAATTGTTCCTGAGTGAAAATAACTTGTTTGTTCCATGACAGCTGAATCACTGGGACACGTCGCATGAGTAAGAATAAGCTTGAGTGGAGCTGTTGTTTGTGCTCAAATTGGGGCTCATCGTGATTTTGTGACATCTTGCGTCCATACAAGAATAGAATAATAATAAKCAGCACAAAACAGAGGAAAATGGCTTTAGGAGCTCTGCTGCAGAAATGATTAAATTTGACACAGTCTACAACATTAAAGGGCCTTTGACATGCACATTMTTCAAATACAAAAAGTTAAAGAAAACATCTTTATAGCTTAGAAACTTGGCAYAATGCACATTTTGTACCCATTTTTTTCACATAAATRGCATATGTTTCCTTTGAACTCGGTTCAGCCAAAAGGAACCAGGAAGTGACATCGAAGGAGAACTTAAGAAAAGGAACACTGTGGTTTACTTTTACTAAAACAATTTTATYTGAACTCRTATTGCTTSTTYGTTTCTCKCTGATAGTGACTCAAAATAATCAAAAGATAGTCTGTGTTTGTAACAATACTCCATTTACATGCAGACATYCCCCTTTGACATCACTTSCTGTTACTTCAYATTTCTCAACAACTGTTCATCTCAACAGCGTGACATTTCTTTTTCAAAAAGTTATCAGTTTTGTCTTTAAAAGAATGCATTCATATTTATTACAACAAAAATATTGCACAGGCCCTTTMAGTCTTATTGATCAACTCTTAGCACTGTCAATAAAAACACATAATTTAATTTTAAACTGGGAATCTGGATGCGTGTTTCTCAGCTGTAGAGCTTGTCAAAGTGAAATCAAAAGACCCCTTTCTGACCACAAACACATCTCTAGCTTCATATCTCCATGCTRACCACAAAAATGTGCCCCAAGTCACACGAAAGTCATTTGCAGCACAGAATTCCTGTAGAGGAGGCAAAATAAAAGTAGAGAAAAACATGAAAAAAAAGACAAACAATACAAAATTAGATCCACAACTAATTTAGTAGGCACGGTAAACATGGCGTCGGCACAGTGTGATGCAAATTGTTTGCTTTGTGCATCACTTTTCAATGAAGTTTTCACCACTAGAGGGCATAATAGTGCTTCCATTCCCWTTTATTTCTACAGTTCCTCCCTTTATCCTGTTGAGCGGATTCCTGCTGAGTCCTCGCCCCTTAACGCATAATTTATAACACATCCCGCTTCATTATGCATTCAGAAACCACCAGTGTCACCCACAGGTCACAGKGCACTTCTAAATTCCATTCCAGCAAACGTATATATTACCCAGGGCTTCCCTTTTGTACACATTCCCCTTCAAACACTAACATTCTTTGTCTCAGCTCTTTGTTCTGTCAAAGAGAAAGGACGAGAAAAATGTTAGATGTTTGACCATGACAGGTTTTAATTTGGGAGATTTATGCATTGTTTCTACTCATTGTGACTCACTTACGGTAAAGGCTGTGACTCAGCTCCGACTCTTAAGGTGAGTTTACCGTGATGATACTGTGACCTGGCTGCCTGTAGACTCACACACAGACTGAGTCATAATCCCTTCTGTCAGATATCTATTTCCTGTGCTTTTCTTACCGGGGCCTCTGCTTGTCTGCTGAATTCCACCTCCATCTGGATCCAGAAAGCTCCCATGGTCACTCCACCGTCTCACACACACACACACACACACACACACACACACACACACACAAACAC
>NW_013952405.1:4155899-4165457 GCF_001266775.1 Austrofundulus limnaeus
ATATCAGATACTTTAAGACTTTTACTCAAGTAATATTTTTAAAGAAGACTTTAACTTTTACCAAAGTGTTTTTATGATAAGATACTTGTACTTTTACTCAAGTGTCACTTTGAGGTACTTTATACAACACTGGTGACGAATGTTGGACTGATTGGAGCTTTGGAGGTGGCCCTTATCTGATGGTCGAGAGCTTTTTTTTTGTCGCTTCAATAGAAAACGAAACCAAATATTAGTTTATTTAGTTTATTTATTTCTTCATCATCAGTGACTTTTTTAAGTGAAGAGAAAATAGAGACAGAGAGAAAAACAGAGAGAGAAGTAATTAGAAAGATAAAAAGATTGAAATAGCGATTAAGTATATTAAATATACACCAACAAAACACAGGACCACACACCCAACATCTGTCCGCTCACCTGAAAAATAAATGGATAAATACATGGAGGACATATATAAAACTATACACATACTCATACATATATAAAGATATACATAGATACATGCCTTCATTCAGAAATATTGTCAGTATATACACACAGACATGTATACACACTCAGTGACCAGTCAGAACCCCCCGGATCAGAACACCTGTCTGTGAGCGGTTGTGAATATGCGTGTATATACAAGATTTCTCCAATGGAATATTTAATAGTGACTGTGGAGGACCGGAGACCCAACCCCCAAGACACGAGGCAGACATAGGGAAGACCACCGTGGTCGAGAGCTTTTAAACACAGCGTAACTCRACACGCTTTGTTGTTGCTTTTAAGCCTCACCTCGGCTGGTGCACGAGTTCATGTGAGCAGTTAATGAAGATCACACTTCTGTGAATGTGTTTGTTTTTATCTGAGTGTGCAGGTGTGTTTTCCTATGGGAGCARAGCTTAATCCTTCTGTACTCTGGCCTCACCTACTGGCCAAACACAGGACCATACTCACACCAGCACACAAAACAGGACATAAATCAGTCTGACACCTGTGAATAATGAACTCAGTGTACCGGTGATACACTCATTCGTGTTGAGCTTCATCTAATGTGGTCCTCAGTGAACCCATGTAGGTCATCTCTCCTCCAACATCTTTACATTATGACTCATACGCAGGTCAAGTTACGAACGTCTCCMCGCAAATCAACAGAAATCAGCAGAGGTGCCCAAAGTGGGGCCACTTGTATTTTATATATGTGACCCTTCACATCGAAACAAGGATTARGTCCAAAACTGGAACGTGGAGAAATGGGCAGATATAGGGTTTTAATTTAAAGGTGTGCAAAATTTGCATTTTGTAAAATTATAATAAATTAATGCCTWATCATTGTATCATTTGAATGAACTATCTAAAATATAATCCTAAAAAATGGTTTTGAAGCTTTTTATAACTGTAGCAACAAAAACTTGATTTTGAGGAAAAACACCTTTAAAATTTTGAATTTTTCACTATGAGTTAGCAATGTTTATGTTTCTTTCCAACTGGGAAATCTTAAGATACAAATACTATATGAGGTTTCCTCTTTATAATGACATAAAAATATTCAATAAATTTACATAAAATTAGGATTCAGACCAAATATTAATGTATTATCCAAACCAACAATACAAATTAAGTAATTTCTCCAGATAAGCTTATGATGTTAGAATGATCCAGGTATCAAAATGCAGCTTTTAAAGCCAGGAATCTGAAAATGTAGTTAGGTTATTTTGACCAAATTTGACTTAATCCTCATTTCAATATGATATGTCACATATTATATTATTGCAATTTGCCTGCAGCCCTCGGATAGGTTGTCAATTTAGCCCTGTCAGGGAAAGAGTTTGGGCACCCCTGCTCCATTAATACATGTCCAACATGGTGTGAAAGTACATTTATATGAGCATTCATATACAAATACTATATATGATAGTTAATTCATGAGTTATTAAGCATAAATAAGCAATGCAYATGTTGGTTTTGAAAGTGATTAGTGTTTATTATTAATTATTGTGTTACTTATTAAGTATGAATCACTTAATAATGATGTTTTAAAATTAACTATCGTTTATTAAAGTTTAAGTAAGGTTAAAGAAGGTGTAGTTATTATAAAGTGTGACATGGATTTCCTATTTGTCACTATGCGACCCTGTGAGTGACCTGCTTTTTGCCCAGCGATTATATWTTGAGCACCAGCAGGGAAAAGCAGAAAATAGATGGATGGACATTATACATGCTCCTTTCAATCCAAATTCATCCATTTGAGGTTAAAAAACAACCTTTTTTCACCATCTGTTTCTTTTTRTCYGTATTGTGAGTTATTTGCATTAAAAGTTCATGAGATGGAAATGTAGTTCAGGRGGGCAGTGACGGGGCGTGTACTGTATATCTGCTTCTCTCCGGGCCTCTCTGCCTCGGTGCGTTGTGGCGTGTAATCAATTACTTTTCCCGTCATTACAGAGAAAACCTGACTGAACAGAGGGGAGCGCACATTCTTTTGTTCCAGCACACGAAGGGTGAACACCAGGGGAACACCCACGGAGAACACACACACACACACTGCCACACGAAACTACACCATTTGTATTAATTAATTAGACCCTCTCACATTAACACGTGCAGATGTAAACAGTGTCTTTGTTGTTTTGTTGTCGGGGCCTTTCGGTTAGATTTTCAGCTGACTAAGCACGAACGTTTACATTATGTGATAGTCACATCTAACTCATACATTTCTGCTGAATTAGCATTTGAATATTTTGCTCATCTGTCTGGCTACTTTTCCCAGAGATGATGTAACCCAGCTCCAGCGTTAACAGCAGGGTGCTGCTGGCACGTAGTAATGACAGTCTGTTCAGGCAACATATGAGGATTCAGAAGGACTTAAACCTCAACACCTCCCAATTTATGTTCTTATCCCTTTGTTATTCTAATGCATTCACACTGAGGCTGTTTAAGCTACATMGTTTTGGTATTAACTTCCCCAGGGCACCAAATTAAACTGGCCTRTTGACTAATTAAACATAGCACAGTCTGAATTATTGAGTAGTTTCCTGTTTATCGRTGTAAAGTTTCACTGCTAAAATAAGCTTTATTTTACTCTTTTTTTGTCGTTTGTGTTTTTGTTTCTCTTTCCAAACACAAATCCAGTCACATTAAAAAAGCACATCCTCTGTAAGGTTTTATGCATCAATAAACATCATCTGGTTCTTTTTTCTATAATTGATATAAACTTTAACACCTGACAAAGCTTGTCGTCTACCTTCATCATGGTCTGACCTCTGGGTTAACTTGTTGAGACATCCACTCCTGGGAATGCTGGTACTTTTTATGAATGTATTTTCCTTGTAAACAAGCTGAAGGTTGCCAAACAGTTTGGAAACCGCCTTGAATTTTATCTCCAGATTGACGGGGAGCAACAGTTGCTTTACTAATCTTGGAATAATTCAGACCCTAAAATGCCTTTTTCTCACAGAGGGGCTCACACTTGCTGATGATTAAAATCCTCTTGATTAACGGCAACTGGCTGCTGAACGGCTGAACTGACTGGCTCCTAAATCCTCTAAAAAAACATTTAAAAAGGCTCAGTTGTTCACAGTTTCTGCATTTTGCTTCAGTTTTTGTTGAATAAAAACAGCAAAGCATAAGAGTTTGTGTGCTGCTCWTTTCAGGTTGCCAAATTTCTGGGATCTGGTTTAGATCAGGCGTTACTTGAATTTTCTAATGTTCCATATGAAACCTGGACTCATGTAGTGACACACWTATGCATTGTTACTTGCTGTCAGCTGTTGGAAGAAATGTATTTAGTTTGACTTCATTCCATTACACTATTGTGAAACATACTGTTGTGCAACAAAAACATGTTCTGGACCAGAGCTTGGGAACTACAACTATTCTCACACTTCCCCTTGGAAAACAGAGGATTTTGAAAAAAGGATTTGGCTACAAGAAAAATCATATATGAGCACAAAATATTACTGATGACAGTGGGGCATACGTATCTGCCATATACACATATTTGTTTTGTGTTGAACTTTTACTGCAGGTATGTGCCATTTACAAAAAAAGGRCTCTGGGTTTCTGCTCCTGCTGCCAAGGTAACCCCTCCTTCTCTAAGCATGTTGAGTCTTGGTAAATCCGTCAAGGGATGCTATAGCAAAATCCTTCCTAATCCTTGGCTTCCTTGCAGCATAGTTTTGAAAAGCAAAGGAGAAGTTGGGGGATTTTCTGCAAGGACAAGAAGATTTTCTGATGGGCAGTGGAGAGGTTGAAGGGACCAGGACCCCCGCTTAGTTCAGAAAGATATGTCATGATGAAAACAATATTTGTAAAGGAAAAAAAAGCGAACAGGTTTGAGCTCTTTAATTTACCGAGGTCAGGGATGTCACGGCGTTTGGCCAATCTTACTTCATTTCCTTAGAGGATAGAGATGAATCCCGCTTTTCCCTGGAGGTGTTTTAAATTCACTTTCTTTTATTTTCCTCTATGAGGAAACCACACTTGACCTACAGCAGAGGAGGAAAGAGGGTGAATGACCTGAAAACAACAGCCGGTGGTGAACACGACACTAAACTAACATGTGTGGATGTGAACCATAGCCTTGACATCATTCAGTCAACAAGCCATTTTGTGTTTTAAGCCTCTGCAGAGTGGAAAATACCATCAGACCACGAAGACCGCAACAAAAAAGACGTTTGGCAATAAACTTTTGAGTCTATAAAGATTTAACCTCAATGAAATACTGTTTATTTTCTTATGAAACAAGAAAAATGAAAAGTCTGAGCATGTTTGATGATACATAGAACGCACAATATGAGTTTGTTGTGTGGTTTTCTTAGTCATGGGTTTTTGTTTTGTTTTCAAACAAGAATTAGTATGGTTTGTGTAAACCTTGGAAAATCATCAGGTTCAMTCCTTGAAGGATTGGTTCCCACAATATAGTATAAGACCCCCCTCCCAACTCAAAACCCCCAAGTACACTTTTCCAACTTGCTTCCACTCCTTCAATCCCTCCCACATCTGCACAGTCTTTAGAAAAAAAAAAACACTGATTTCATCTATGGGGGGTAAATGAAACTGGTTTAGGAAAGCTTTTTTGCTAGAAGCTGCTTTTAATCTACCCTATGCACTCACACACATGTATACATGCAATAGTCAGGCTAAAGCCTTGGAAATTTAACAGTGGGGTGTGATGCGGGATGCCTAATGCGCATAAGAATCGGGCTCCGCTTCCCTCCCATCGACTCCCACCGTGTTATTCTCTGGAGTTGTTTCGACATTAGTCACACACTTTTCTTTCTGCCCTCTGTCATTGTCCTCCCTTCCTGTTCTCCTCACACCATCTCTTAATCTCATCCTTTCAAGTATGTACAATTTCTCCCAGCGGTGGAAATATTCTCATTAAGGAGACACAGGCTGAAAAGCCGTGAACTTTTTTTCCCCTCCTCTTTGTCATTTAAAAGGTAAAGCATCTTTTAAGTCAGGGCTCTGAAAACCTCCCCTCAACAAATCAGACCTTAGTTGAAGTTTTTTTTCTTGTCAGTCAAGAGTCTAATAAGCGTTTTTTGTTTTTTTTTTTGGCCCTGACAACGAGGGTCTTTCAATTAACCAGGAGAGTTGCTCTTCAGACTTTTGTCTGAGTGCCTGCCCCCCACCCCCACCCCCACTCGAAGCGGCTTTTTCTTTTAAGGCTTTTTTTTTACTTAAGGAGCAGAGTTGAACGACCTACAGTCATCCTCTGTTGCTGCAATGCTAAGACTTTTCCAATTTGTCCTAGAACTGCGAGGTTTCTCAAGTCTCTCTGCATCTTTTGATGTTTTCCCTCAGACCTTTCAGAACTTGATCTGTTGTTGGTGAACTATTGGACTGAAAATAAAAGGTGGTTTGAAAAGTGTAGTTGGTTAATATCAGTTGTACAAAGTGGTGTGAAAACAACATTTTGGCAATAGTTAATACATTTCAACCCTATCATTTGAGCTGCAACTGAACATGTCAACTTAATTTCTTAGGAAAAACCGTACAACTTCTGGAGCCACCTCAGACAGTAACTATTGGACTTTTGTGTAATACAATGACACATTAAAGATAAAAAAGATAAATGTCATCAACTGAACAATGGTGCTGTTCATTTTCGTCTTAATCATGTTTCAGTGGTTTCTGTGCAAATGATTTGATGGAAAAACACTCTGTAAAAAATAACAATCATTGAATCTCTCTCTCTCTCTCTCTCTCTCTCTCTCTCTCTCTCTCTCCCTCTCTCTCTCACCGTCTCTCCACACAAACGTATTTGTTTTGCTATTTTTTACCCATGACTGCCTCTTTGTGTGTGTGTCTTGTGTCGTGTTTGTGATATAAAAGCCTCTCTGACTCCTTGCTGAACCAGCTGAAACATGCATAAAACTGATATCTTCAACTGCCTGATTTTTTTCACACGATTCCAACTCGCTCAGGGCGGATTTGAACTGTTATGTCAGACTGACACGACGCTAGAAATGTTGATGACTAAACTAAGCTATGAGGAACGTTTCAGCAAACAAGAACAAAACCTTAAAACCAGAATTCTTTAACGTTAATAAATGTATCAGATGTTGATGATTGTATCAAATGACACAGGAAGAAGCTTTGAAAGTGTTGTTTTTGTCATGAATGTTGTCTCTTAGAAAACGTTCTGCTCTCAGATTGCCTTTTACTGCTGACTCAGAGGTGCAGAAAGATTTCGGCCCTTTTTATCTTTGTATTTTTAATGACAGAACGATGAGATGAAACAAGTTGTGGGAAAAAAAGTTGTTGTTAGTGATGCCTCTGGTCGTAAACATTAAACTTTAACCAAAAATCTGCAGCGAAAAGAACCATTCATGAATAAAGGACAGATGGTGGGTGGGTTAATCAAAGTTGCTCTGGCCTTCTGCTGAGATTGTAGTGTGATCATGATTGAAAGACTGAAAATATTAAGAATGTAAAGTGTAAAAAAAATAAAATCKAACAAAAAGCCCATCTGTGTGAAACGGTCAGAACTGACACAACTTTGATGAGTTTAAATGCTTTTTACTACGAGGATAAATAGATAYTGATACACTTCAAATTTGAGATATTTTATTCCTGACACGTTAAAAGCACCATATCAATTTTTAATTAAGGCTTAATGGATGTAAAAAGAAATGTGATATACAAATGCAGTTCTCACTTTTGTTCAGTGTGTTTCTGACTGCATAAAAATAAACTGAGTTTAATCAGATTTCATAAGTAATGAATAGTGTGCTCTTTATACTGAGTTTTTTAAAAACTACAATTGTTTGGAGAAAAAAGGGCAATATAATGCCTTTCTTGTATCGCTATACTGTATATTGCAATGTATTATATCATGACCCCTGTGTCGTGATATGTTTCATATTAATTTCTTGCCAATACACAACCCTACTTTCACTAATAAATAGCTATTTGAAAAAAACAGAATTTGGGTTAGTTACTTTTAATTTCTTTAAGTTTTAATTGGTTGTGATCAATATTTTGTGTTGGACTTTTATCACTCAGTTACTTGTTTATGTGCAGGAACTGACCATTTTAGAGAAATGTTAGTTAGTTAAGCACGACAGCTCAGTGGTTAGCAGAAATTACAGACAACTTAGCATAGAGCTGTTTTTAAATTGTAYGTTTAAGCACTTTGTTACCATCAACCTATGGTAAACGGTAAATGGACTGTACACACTGTGTCACACTACAATCTGTGCCCTCATTTACCCATTCACACAGCACTGTATTAGGTCTYTACAAAACTAACATGTACAATCAACTGTGGAGACTAATCAGTGCCAATCACATTCATACACTGATGGAACACATCAGGGGCATTAGGGGTGAAGTGTCTTGCTCAAGGACACAACAACTGAGACAGATGGATGGGGGATCGAGCCAGCGACCTTCCGGTTCCAGAACAACTCCCCTAACCACTCTGCCACATCGGCCCCACAACCTATAAACACACAACTTGTTCTCATTACTTCAGATGATGAATCTACAAAACAAAATACCAAAAAAAWATATATATATATACATTTTAGCACCAAAGTGATTCTCAATGAGCTATGAACTGAACACTTGATAGACAATCAGCTGAAGGATGATGCATTTTGTACAGTGAGTCATGTCTTCCCCGATTGCTCAAAACATGACTTTCAGACATTGTTTATCTAAAATGGAGAACTTGGTATTTGTTTTGTTTAGTTTCAGTTTCACAAGGACTGATAGAAAATTAATAAAAAAGAACCCAAAATAAACAAAAATGTATTTATAATAAACTTTGAAAGACACCTAATGCTGACCAAAGCCCAGATTATAAATTCCTTAAAATCAAATTTAAGGGGTGATTGATACAAGACTTTTTCACATACAGAGAACATTGAATATCTGGYATTTGCAAAGGGCTCTGACAGCAAATAAATCAAAGAAACTTGTCAAACCCAGAAATTTTGAATGTGCACACTGTTGACAGGATGAGAGAAGCGTTGGGCTGTGAAGGTTTTTAACCAGATAATCTGACAAACGTTCAAAGCCGAACAGTCAAAACTTGGCTTCAGATTAGAAGAGTGTTCTAGCTTGAWATATGTGTGCCTGAGGGGACTAATTTATATCTGTTTATGTTCCGTATGTGTCCAAGCAAGTGTTGCTGTGTATCTGGGTTGTCTGTGTGTGTGTTCCTGGTCTGATAAGAGGGATGAGCTTTCCCAGGTCCTCTGCCTCTTTCATCTGTGGAGGAGTGACAGGTTCCCAGGGTCGTGCAGGTGACCCTGCCTTTAAACTGTCATTATGTCGTTACATTACCATCTAATTATACTGCATCTGCTCACATATGACCCTTAAAAACAAGCGCTTGGACACAGAGTAAAAAGAAGGGTAGCAGTAAAAAAAAAAGAAAAAGAGAGAGAGACCCCTCTTTAGTGAGGAGAAAGAAATAAACAGAGCTGGAGACTGATGGCATGCCTGGACACGAGTCAGAGGTTGATGTCAAAGCTTGCCAGACAAACAGAACACCATCCAAGAAGTGGCCTTTCCAGAAATGTGGATGAAAGTTGACACAAATAAAAGCATAAAGCTTAAGACTTAAGGAGGATGAAAGTGTTTGTGTGAATGTGGGAGTGTAGTGTAATGTGTGTGCGAAGAAACTGTTTTTGTTGCTGTTTATTAGTGAAGCTAGGCAACAACAGTGGCAGCAGCTCTATACACCTGCAGTTCAGCGTGCCAACATGCCAGTCAGATCCCCAAACCCACACACACACACACAAGCACTGTGTGCCCACCTGGCACTGCATGGTACGAGTGGGCAGCAGAATCCCATCTTTGTTCCTTTTTTTTTTTTTGCGTTTACAAAAGGCGCGTTAATGAATCTTTTTGCTTTCAGCCTGTGGGAGTTATCTATTTCTCTCTTTTTTTCTCCTCGTCTTTCGATAACTCACACTCTTTATTTCTTCTTAATAGAATGACAGTGTTAATTATCTCCACTCCCCCACCCCACCCCCTCCTCATGTGCGTCTTTCTCTCACCCGTCATCCATTGAAGCAAACCAGCAGACAGGCAGATCTATTCACGGGGGTCCACTCAGTC
>NW_013952405.1:4165483-4166931 GCF_001266775.1 Austrofundulus limnaeus
TCGTGGGAGTGGATACATGATACCCGATCCATTGCTCTGTAAGTCTCCAACATCCCAATACACACTCTGTTACAATGGAAACACTGGAGGCATTTAACGTCCCCACTTCATTACATCCTGATGGAGATCTGTCTGTGGCACCGATGGTTTCACTGGCCAGCATTTATTCTGTTTAGTGACTGTCAAAATACTTTTATACTGTGGTCCTGTTGTACTCTCATTTAATATTTATATATATGTGAAGTTCATCGTAAGTATTTGACTAACGAGTTTATACAGACATCACTTTATAAGGGATGGTCACTCTAAGAAACTCATTTTGTTCAATATTTAATGTTCAAATCCAAAGTCTTAGGGCATCATGAATCATCAGTTTGTAGTGCAAAGACATTCACAGCAAGATAAAGGAACCACAAGCTTTCTGATTAATAAACGGTCTTAGCAAAATGACATTGCATTCATTTGAAGTTGCTGAATACTTTTTCTTTTATTTTTTGAGGAGTAGTTAAAAGGCACAAACAAGTAACAATGGCATCATAAGTCTTCACATGCAAAGTCCTTTGTATTTATTTCACCATAAAATGGAGTGTTTAAAAAATAGGAATGCCAAACAAATCTATTTAAATCAATCAGGATCAAATAAATGGTAAATGGCTTAAACTTACATAGCACCATATCAAGTCTGCGTGGACCCCAAGGCGCTTTATACTTCAGGCATTCGCCCATTCATTCACACACTGATGGTGGTAAGCTACATTGTAGCCACAGCTGCACTGGCACACTGACAGAGGCAGGGCTGCCATGCACCTCTGACCACCATCAGCAGGTGAAGTGTCTCAAGGACACAAAGATTGAGACGGCTGGAATGGGGGATCAAACCAGTGACCTTCTGGTTCCAGGACGACTCCCCTAATCACTCTGCCACAGCCGTCCCTTTAAAATAGAACACATTATTATAAAACAGGATTATTAAAACAAAAAATTTGATAACCCCATATTATTAATGAACTGATATCTGTGTATGAAAATAAATGTGATGACATGATTTGATGTTGTTATTATAGACTAATAAAGAGGGAAATACTCTTTAGAGTTCACTCCTTATTCAAAATAATTATGACAAACTGATTGAATACATTTTTAAACCTAAGGGATTAAAAATTTGCAAGATTAGTTTTATCTGCAAAATGCAATAGACTACAAAATTTGAATTGACATAACTGTTCTGCATAGCAATGCATGACTTTAAATATATAAAATCAGAGCAAGGTAAAATAATGAACTCTTTTTTGGTTCTAAAATAGCACTTTAATGATGTGCTTCATAAATTAAGCTGCAGAATGCTCTGTCATCATGTAATATTAATAAAGTTATTATTCCTTTATTACAGCAAACCGTGTCCACTGCAGAAGGGTTGGGTCAATGTTTTATTATTATTATTATTATTA
>NW_013952405.1:4167188-4168289 GCF_001266775.1 Austrofundulus limnaeus
GGGATGATGATGACTCCTGCGGTTGAATGCGCACTGAAACCTCCGTGCGGTTCTTTGCTAAAGGCACAGCTGCTCGGGATCAGTGAAGAGGAGGAGGAGGAGGAGGAGGAATTTGGGGTGTTTTCTTTCTGTCCTGCCTCCCTCCCTCTCTCCTCCCTCTCTCCTCCCTCTCTCCCTCCCCTCAGTAGCATGCGTGTGTGTGTGTGTTTGTGTGTGTGAGTTTGTGTGAGTCAGTCCACCGCTGCTGACTCTTACAGGCGGTTCCTCAGCTATCAGCAGAGGGTTCTCTTTCTCTCTCTCTCTCTCTCAGTCAGTCAGACCCGTACAGAGGAGGGATGTGTTAAACGGGAACAAAGGTGGATGGTAGTAGACATGAGCGGGCGCGTGCTGAATGGGAAAATGCTGCAGCTCCCGGCTCCGCGGCAGCAGCAGCAGCGCACCGGGAGGAGGACAATGCACTTTCTGTCAAGGTAAACGGATGAGAGCGAAGCCTGGGTGGATAGATGATGGGACTGCGGGAGCCGGAAGGAAAGCTAATTAACACACTGGTGACACTGCTTTTAAATGTGACGCGCGCGCGCGCGCGCGTGTGAGTGTGAATGTGTTAAGTTGAGGTTCCGGTGCGTAAAAATGAGCAGCGGCTCCTCATTCATAAAACTTCCAACAGCTGCGCAGAGGATCGGCTGGCTATTGTGACTGCCCTCAAATGAGGGATTGTGTGTGTATGTCAGTTTTTTTTAAAAAATATTTATCTATTTTTTATTTTTATTTGTTGTAAGCCAATGGCTAGGGGAGGTTAAACCTCAATGCGCAAAAATGCAGGTGTTGAACCAGCGCCTCCTTGTCTTGCCTGTTTGGCAGCAGGATCAGGAGCCAGAGCGGTGCGGCAGTTTCAGCAGGGAAGCTATCAATTAGATGACGTTCACTTACGAGCGTTCACGCACGTGCTGTAAGAGCGCACGCGCATTAAGTGCATCTATTGTTGTAAAGTGCAGCAGATGACAAGTAGTCGCCGGCTTGGATGCTCAGAGTCAGCATTGTGTGTGTGTGTGTGTGTGTGTGTGTGTGTGTGTGTGTGTGTGTGTGTGTGTGTGTGTGTGT
>NW_013952405.1:4168574-4181081 GCF_001266775.1 Austrofundulus limnaeus
CACACACACACACACACACACACACACACACACACATACACATACACACAGAGTAGAAACACAATTCATTCAGAGACACACTCCTTCATGCATCAGTTTTTTGGTGTTTTATTTCTCACAGCCATGGAGAAGTTAAATGTTTTTACCCTTGTGTGTACTAGTTGTATTTGTTGTCTTTTTACAACCAAATCTGGTAAACACACTCTGTCAAGACCAATATTCCTTATGAGGACCAAAGACCAGCCCTAATATGGTGGAACTACATTTTTGGGTGGCGGCTTTAGGACTATGGCGTGAAATGAGTTTTGGTTATAGGTTTAGGTACAGGGTAAGGGGTCAAGGCTAGGTTGTAGAAATGACTGGAAATGATGGAAATCAATTAACATTTCTAATAAGTACAGGAATACAAATGTGTGTGTGTTTTAGGAGTTAATGATGCCACAGCTAATCAACTTTAGCCAACAGAAACATACAGTATAACTGGTTTTATCTCAGTTGATTTTTTTCAATATTGGGCTAAAATTTGAGGCGGTAGTAGCTGAGAGTCATTCATAACACCTACTCTGAGCATGACCTCTTGTGGTTTTGCTATTTTCAAAGTCTGACCAAAAGAATTGTTTCTTTGTCATTTCTGAGCATGAAATGATMTTTGTCTAAAATTCTGGCATAATAAACTTGGAGCAATATGCATTCATTCAAGAAATGCTAAGGTCTGTTTGTGTTGGATAAGTGTGCCTAAACATAGTAGTAGTCACTGATAAATGGTAAAATAATATTACACACACATACGTAGATGACTGAATCCAGAGTTAACGATAATAATTTCTGCTTATCATATGTCAGGGCTGTCGTTGGCAGCATGTGATATTAAACATTTCAGCAGACAATTAAACATGCATCATTAGCTAACCACATCCAGCCAACACAAAGATTTGCTCAGCTCTACTGAAGTCGATCCACTATCAGCTTTTAGTGTTTCTTTGTGTATGTTTGCATGTGGTGTCATTTAAACACTGCAGAAACAGTCTGCTCAGCATGACCTACCCCTGTGCCCCCTGGTTCACAACCTCATTATTCAGACAGCAGATTTGTAAACACCACACACTGATCATCTTGGTTTGGTTTGAATCCAATAMAAATGCAGAAGGATCTCTTTTGCATCATGGAGGGGGCTTGTTTGAGGCAAACCGATCAGGGTTGTCTTGTGACAAAGTCTGTTAATGCTAGTATTTTATCAGCTGACGTTTGTTTTATTGTACATTTGGTGAACTGTTCTATAGTATAGATGTAGCCTGGTTTAAACCAGACCCTGTCCTTCACTTTGCTTCGTCCAAGGGTCTGGACTTGCTGCATAGAGAATCAATTTCTTGCAGGAGGCGTGGCCTCTGCTGAAGCATGTATGTGTTGTCGGTGTGAAGGAGGCTAAGCTAAGAAGCTAATCGGAAATCACGTGCGCTGTAAACAACCCTACTGAGAGGAGAAATATACYGAGCCAAACGAGACGGCTGTAAATGAGAGCTGCTGCTTTGTCAGACAAATTTATTTTAATTTGGAAGCCTTATCAACACAGACTGGCTTCATTCACTTCCTCCACTGCAGTATGCTAAAATAACTAGCAGACACTGCGCAGAACATTGACGTCATTCAAAAACTCCTCCTTCTGTTCTCTGGTTGGCCCAGGTAAAATAAACTACAAGCAGACACTGCGTAGAAAATTGACGTTCTGTTCTCTGATTGGCCCGGCTAAAAATCTGCCAGCGAAATCCTTGTCAATGGGAGAAGTCCCAGACGGAGCAGAGAAGGGAAACTAGAATTGAGCGGAGCTGCGTAGGAAGGCAAGGGCCAGGCTAGTATAGATGCAAAATCTGAATGTTCTGCAACATTGTAGCTTAAAGATGTTAAAAGTTGCCAATTTAATCTTAAAAATAATATAATTTAACTATTTTAACAATATTTTGTGCTTGAAATCAAATCCTGGGTCAGACATGCATGGTGGATTATTGGTTAGCCATGTTGCCTCACAGCAAAAAGTTCAAGGATTTCATCCAGTTTGGACCTGGTATCTTGCTTTGTGGAGTTTGCATGTTCTCCTCGTTTGTGTGATTTTTTAAATTTTTTTATTCTGGGTACACTGGTTCCCTCCCACAGCCTAAAAACTGGCGTCCCATGCAAAAGAGATCTCAGTTTTGGAACAAAGCTATTTCGCTGACTCTGCAAATTGAAGGTTCAACAACCTTACACCCGCGTGATTATTGATGCATGACAGAAMTTTATTACTCTTCAACGAGCAAACGTGTCCACACAGGCAAAGTTAAATAAAAAAATAACACTGATGTTAATAAAACCATGGTGTTTGCGTGAGAAATACAGTAATTTTGCACTTCTAATTGGTTGCATTTCTAGGCAGCACTGGAATCATCAAAGTCACATTTCTAATAACTGACAACTGATCCCAACTGATTAATTAGAAATGACTCCCAAGGTCTCAACTGTAATAGGGACAAACAGTAGTTCTTCTATAGTGTACACAAACAAAGGGAGAGAACCTCTTAGCAGGACATGTTTTAAAACAAATCCGACTAAGAGACATACACTGCAGTAGACACTTAGGTTGACCTAGTCTTTAATAGTCATTCATTTAAACTTTGATACAATCATAAAAATAATATTTTAAAAGTCACTTTAAGCTGTTTTTGCTACTATGTTAATGTTGAATGTCATAAATTAACTTATCATGGCTTATTATTGAACACAACAGTTTTAAAGAGATTAACTTTGGCTGCCATCTTGTCTTAAAGTTTCAGCCTTGGAAATACTGGATCAACTCTGTCGTTTTTATAATATCCCCTGAAAGGTGATCAAAAGCAAGATAATCCTTAATATTTGTGTTTTGAAGTTGTCAAATAGACCAAGATTTTCTTCTTGATTCATTTCTTTCAAGATTCATTTCCAAAATGGTTCATTGCTAGGTTTGAACACCTAGCATTGTAATGTCATATGCGATTCATGTTTTGTGATTAGTTTAACAAGTATTTACTTTCCCTGCCTACAAGGTCATTAGGGAGATCTGAGAGTGAAAGAGCAGATGCTTGTTACCTGTGCTTCTAAGACTTAAACACCTTTTTACTGTCCACACAGGAGCTAGTGTCCACAAACATAGCTCATATTTTCACGAGGTGGTCCCTCCTGTGGTTTAGTGAGGTTTTTTTTTCTTTTACTTCAAAGCCAAAGAAGCAGCAAAAGCCAAACAGCAATGCACCTTAACTAGGATGAGAGCAAAACTAACATGGACAGTCATGTTGAATAATGACCTCAGGGTGTTTGTTAATACCTGACCGTGAAGTCCTTTAGATAAATGTAAGGGCAAATAAAAACTGATGATGGGATAATTCTTGTGGTTAAAGATGAAGCAAGCTGAAGTTGTAGATTTTTGGTTAAAATAGAACTCCATCAGCGTGTCGTTTTTCAGCCTGTATGTGCACTCGTGCGATGGTATGCTTATATGCCTACTCCATATGCTGAAGAATTAGGGAGGGGAAACCCAGAATACACTCACTGGAATGTAAAGTGTGTGTTTTGAGTCACTCGAGGGCAAAGAATGTCTCCTAAACTCTGTGTAGCAACATAAAGTGGTCCGTGAGTGTGTATATATGTGAGTGAGTGTGTTTAAGTGACAGCAGGTGATGGGTGTGGGCTTTTACAGGGTGCGCCTTCAGTTCTGTTGGTCACCACATGTGCTCATACATGTAACTATGATATGGACTTGTCCTCTTACTTGTATGTGAGTAATATGTGTTTTATTAGGCATCTGCTGTGTATTAGCCAGCAGAAGGAAGAAAGTATCTCTAATCCAGAGAATGAACTTTTAATCTTTTGTGATTGCTTGGTGTTTGGACACCTTTTTGGCAGGTGCTCAGTGGTGTTCCAGAAAGTTTTGTACCCTCTTTGTTTTGTTAAAGCTTCATATCCACATATCTTTTTTCTGTTTTGTATGCCATATTTCTGTTTAAATATAATGTTTTTTATCTAAACCATCCATCTATCCGTTACCTTCTACCAGTTTATGCCTTTCAGGGTCACAGGGGTCACTGGTGCTCATAACCAGCAGTCATTGTGCAAGAGGCGGGGTACTCCCTCGACAGGTCGCAAGTCAAAGGGCCTTATCTGAAACAAGGATTCTAACTTCTGAAATATCCAATTCATTAATTCACACTGTAAACAAGCCATAAGAAATTATTAATTGCTGTTAATCGGCTTTGGCCTTTAGTTAAACAACACAGCAACACTTTACAAGACACTATTYTCTGAAGCAGGATTACCCAATGTGTTTTTATATTTGTCAGTATTATCAGTTTCACATTAACCATGCACATGCAGATTAGGATGCCCACTCTTATGTTTATGAAAAATCTCAACTATGATCCCAAAACACAATGTAACCCAAATCAGTTCAGAGCAAATACACCAGGCCGGTATAAAGGCATAAATTTACTGGTTGAATTTGTACAATTTTAAGGGTGTTCCCTTTACAACCTCAGCAATTTCCTGATAAACGAGAGCTTGGCCCACTTCACGCTTTTGTAACAGTTTTAACTATAAAATGATCTATTAACCCTAAAGATACATCTATGCAATACTGTATTAAGTATCATTACTGAACAGTTAGTGYTTTTGTGAGATCATTTTAATTTACAGTATTTTATATTTTCATCCTTTTTTTCTTGCTAAGTCACTTCTGACAGTAATGAATGCTTTTCTGCTTGGTACAGGTTCATGACCTGATAGTTGGGGATTCCTTCTGTTAAACGGGTCATTTTTGCAACATTTTTTTCCCTGGACCCAACAGGTCGGCTGTGTCATATTTCACTGATTCATATCAGTATTATCTTGTTTTGTTTTCAGCTCAGCCCTCCACACAGCTGTTTGTTGCTTAGCTTGAACTGCCCCAGGCTTTGTGACTTTACAATATTCTGTTGATTAAAAAGCAGCTGTCAGTGGTAACGCTCGTGTTTGGGCTGCTGCATATGTTCTTCGGCTGTGTCTCCTGCACAGCTGCTTCAGGTTAAAAACGATCTGGAATAGGCGTGCTTTATTCAAAAGTGGTGCCTCCCACTCTTTTTTCTCTTTCTTTTCCTCCTTTACCTTCCTCGTCATTCTCTCACTTTCTCTTCCTTTTCTCTGTCATTTTCAAACCAAAACATCCCCCTGTGCGCCGTTAATTCGCACAGCCGTTAAGTCAGCTGACATGTCTGGAGGAAGGCCAGAGGTAATTCTACCCCAYGGTCCAACCCCTGTCTTGGGCCTCTGCGTGCCGGGGTTCCCCSTTTCTGAACTCCTCCCTGGTTCTTAGCTGTTGAGTTGAGGCTGAGAAGCTCTCCACCCTGCACCCCAGCCTGAGTTACTTTTGAAGAGGATTTAAAAAGCCATTCCAAGTTGTCCCAAGAGTATGGTCCTTCTTCTTCTTCCTGCTCTTTTGTAAAGAAGAGAGGGACTTTAGAGGTTAAAGGTTATTGGCTTACAGCAAAGACTCCTGGTAATCCTAATATGACTTACCGGTAATATGAACTAATAAAAAAAACATGTAATATTTGTATTTTTAYTGGAGTCAGTCTTTGTAATTAAACATTTAAACTCTTTCCCACAATTTGCTTTTTTAGGGTTTACACCATTTACACTAGGGATGCCCCCCCGCACAGGTGTTTGGTGTAAATGGAGACTTTCTATTTATTATTAGAGTGAATTTATCACAAAGTAAAATCTTAGAGAAAAAAAAAACATTGGCAACATTACCATTTTTTTGTCTTTAAATAACCAGACTCGTTGCTTTTTCCACATCTATCTGGTGACTTCTACTCAAAAGCTGATTTTGCTGCACTCCAATCTGCTTTTAATTAATTTATTAAATTTGTCTGAATACAGCAAACATTTTCAACAAAAGAGTGACCTAAATCCTGATTTTATTGATCAGACTTGACTAAATTGGGTTGTTTTTCCCCCAAATGAAACCTAGAAAATTGCAATTTCTTTCAATAAGGGAAACCCGCAAAACACTTTTCAAGTTCTGGATCTAGATTAATTTACGCATCCGTTTCCAGCAATAATTCCGACTACTTTATTTGTTTAATTAAAGTATTCAATGCTTAGTTTATTGTTGAGCAGGTAAAGGAAAAATATTTTTGGCCTCAAATCATTCTGACTCTATGATTTTGGCCCATGTGACAAAATGTTTGGACACCCCTGGTTTACACTATGAGAATTTCAGAATGGCCCAGTGGGATGGATGTCAACATAATGAACTGTCACTTGTCCATTTACACTTATACTAAAATAAGAAACATTTCATTGACCGGGATTTTTGTTGCGTTGAACTTTCCATCCAGAAAGCCCACAGGGATTTTTAGAATCTGTCCCCCATTTTCCTGAGACAAAGAGAATGATGGACCTCAATATGCTTCAAACGCACCTTAGAGCCAATAAAGACACTAACTGCTCGGCTTTACTATAACCCTCCGCTGTGACTTCAACAAAAACTGTAATTCCCCGTCGCTCATTACATCACACAGTCCTGGCAGCTAATTCCAGCTGCACTCAGGGGCACACTGTGACCCAAACCTCGGGGCCTCTCCTGTCAGGTTTATGCCCATCAAAGGTGCAACACTTTTCTCTTTTGCGTTGGCCATTTAGGGATGAGGTGTTCCGTATTTTTTCTGCTCACACCTCTAGCCGAGGCTGCTGATCCTGGTGGCAGATGGAATTTGCAGTTATTGTGAGCTCATTAACTCCAGCCTGGTTTGTAATCCTCTGTAATGCCCAAATACTGCAGGGTGTGTCCATCCGTGCTAGCTGTGCACAAAAAGGCGGTCCGAGCAGTTATTGCACATCTCGCATTGTGGAAATAAAGCAGAGAGGAAATTACAAACAACGCTAAAGGGGAAATAAATTGTCTGTGGTCTAGCAAGCAGGCCTCTTCTAAATTGAGTCTCGTCAGTGAAAAGACGACAGTGCAATAGGGAGGCTGCATTGTGGGACTGTAATTAAAAGCCATTTTTACTGGCAGATTTGCTGTTAATTACTTTACAAGTGCCCAAAGCATTCACACAACAACGCGGCCTTGTTAATAAAATTTGGCGGAGCTGTTTTCTTTGTTTCGTTTTATTTTTAATCCATGTGTAAATGTCAGCGCGGCGTGTAGAGCAGTTTATTTTTGATAAGAACATGCCATTGCTCCAGAAATGAGCAGCTGAAAAAATATATGCGTGCCTTAAACCTGGAGTATTATCACACATGACGTGGCCCATGGTTGCAGTATAAACTGTATGTCTGGGGCAGGTGGGGCTTGTGTCAGCGTATCTGGAGACTCTCAAGATATAATAAGGGCTTTGCCTGCAGAGGGAATTCTTCCATGACCCTAAATGGTGCTGCAGTAAGGGATTATCCTTTGCAGATGACAGAATCTTAAATAAAAAGAAAAATCTCTGTCAGCGTTTCAAAGGTTTGCTACAAGGATACAGTTCTGATTGGATGGTAATGATTCATGTATGTGTATGAAAATGCATTGAATGTTTCACAAATCTGTGTGCAATGCCGTATGTGTGTGTGCCCATGTGTGTTATTGTTCCCTGGTGATAAGCTGATGAAGTGGTCCAGGGACCCATATTGTTAACCATCTGTGCACACCAACCATATTTTCCTCCTTTTAGCCTCATCAGGTAGCGCACCACTCAGACATGTTCTCACATTTCAGATATATATGTTTTTAAAACTCATATTGTTTGATTTATAAAAAACAAATATTCTACTGAACTGTATTTTTCCACCACAGGGAACAGATTTGTGAACATGACAATGTTGCTGCAAAATCTTAACAGAAAATAGGTGCGGCCGGTCATTCTTTCCACGGCTAATGAGTCATTCGTGTTTTCTCAGCGTGCGTGCTGATGTGTGTTTAGTGTCACTTTAGGTATTTGAGAGTGGAGTCAGTTGGGCTTAGATCCTCTTTTACACATGTAAACCTAAACTTGCAGAATGTTGAAGCTGGGTTTCAGCTCAGGTTGTTATTTAGCTTTATTTCAGTTCACTCTTTTCTTCTATTTGACAAACGTTGTGGACACCACAAACAGCAAACGTTCACGCATGCTTGCACCTGCCGTAAGGTTAAACATGATGCTTATAACTGTATGGTTGAAAGCCTCAGAGGCCTATTACTTACTCTTTCAATTGGTCTGAGCTAATTTTCCTCACACAAAAGAGAACAACTTATTATTATTTTTTTTACAATCAGGTCATCAGAAACTCTAATCCCTCACCAGTTTAGCCAATTTTATGACTACAGTATTATCATCTACACCCAAATGGATTTTAAATGATTTGTTCAGTACCAGTCTGGCAGTGTCCTGCTTTCCATTAGCCTGAAAAGTCATCACTTTACCCAGTAGCATGTCTGATTTAGCCATTTTGGGTTCTGCCATTTGATACTGTGGATTTTAATAGAAATGGAAAGTTCCTGTCCTGCAGAGTTTCCACGGATTTGCACAAGTTCGTGTTGGAAAGGTTGTTTCCACAAAACACCCTGGAAAAGACGTGTTTAACCCCATGAGGAGACGTGAAATTATTACTATTTTTTTAGATTTATCACTCAAAAGATCTGGAGTTTCTCTTCATCCTGTATCATTGCGTAATTTCTCAGAACTGACACTCTTCAACAGACTTTTTCATTATTATCTGATCTAGTGTGGTCCGACTGGTTGGACTAAAAATTCCTGTCATTTCATGATTAGTTATGTTTATGTTAGTGTTTGTACAGCATTACTGAGCATTCTGGAAGTCTACCTGATGAGTCGGTAGCATAATCTGCTCCTGATGCTAAATTGTATAAATTAGTTAACAACAGACCTGATTGTCTTACTCCTTTTACATTGTCTTGATCAAAACGAACCAAATTTTAACAGAACATTACTTTATAAAGGCTGCAAACACAGGTAGAAAACAACTGTTCTCTAAGATTAAAAGTGGTTTCTGAAGGTAAAGACTAAGTTTCTAGTAAGAGTTTAAGGTAAAAGTTAGGGGTCAGGACATGAATGGGCAACTAGTGGCCTGCCAATAAGCACCTCTCCCAAAAAAAAAAATACATTCTTTTACTTGTAAAAAAAAACAGCTTTTAAAACCTATGAGGGTATTTTATTTATTTACTTTTTATTTTTTCTGTGGGGGTGGGGTAGACCGTTCACTCAATTTCAGCAAAAAATTGTTGCCCCTTCCATCATTTAAGTTGTCTGGCTCTGGGTTAGGACAAGGGTTCAGAGTTAGAAAATTGGTTTTAAACATCAAAAATGAGAGTAAAAATTGGGTTTTATACACATTTTTCTATGGCGTGTTCTCAGGTGATCACACACACAAAAGTCTTTGTTTAAATGTTGGAGTTTCAAGTGTCTGTAATGTGCCTCTTATTTCTAAAAGTATTTAGCTCCGAACTGAAGCGTCACATTCCACCAAACAGCTTCTATTCGGGTTCAACAATTGTCTGTTGTAAATTGTACACTAATCAGTTATTACTGGTCAGTCTTCTGTTGCAGGCTATCAGGTTCCCAATTCACACAGGAGAAACAGTGCTCCAACAAACCAAATATGTAGTTTTTTTTCTAACAGTGCAGTTTTTTGTCCCTTTTTTAATTTGTCCAAATAGTCGTACTTTTTTTTTCTTCCACCACTCAACGCTGATCTTATGACAAGCAGCAAAAAAGACCAGTTTAATGGAAATCTGAGTGATAATCTCCATGCAGCACAGCAGCCTCTTAATAAATGGCTGCTCTTTAGCTCAGCAGCAGCTATTCAGCCTTTCTCTTAAATGCTTGTGGAGCTGAGTGTTTGTGTGGGTGTGGCAGTCCGTTCCTCTCTGCAGACTACGGGGAACAAAGAAATCATGTCTCTGTGAATAGGGGATGTGTTTTATGTGCACCACTACTTCTCCATTTGTTCTGCAAATAAAAAAAGGAATGTTTAAAGCCCATTATGGCCGACACCTTCTGCCTGGGAGGTTATCAAATATCAGTTTTGCTCGGTGCATCACGGCGGCTTTTCTTGTCAAGGTGTGAGAAGCCCCTCGTGCGCAGACGGCTCCAAATGACCGTTTGTATGTGACATTTTCTCTGCTCAGASGGATGCTGTGTTTTGCACAAGGTTTGCTGTCAGATAGAGGTGAAGAACGAGTGCTATTACAGCTTTAATTGACACGCACTGCCATCTAAATCCAGTCAATATCGTTATTCCTCTTGCTCGCAGGATTACAATCACATGATTCCATTTTTTAATGTCTAGCTGTCTTTACTTCCTCCCCCAGGTGTGTTCTCCAGCTCCTTAGATCAATTTTGAGGTCAGTTGAAAAACAAACCTTTAGACACCAGACGTACAGATTTTCTTTCCCACTATAGTTTATTTGATGCTTAGAATTGTATAATATATTACTGATTTAACAAAACAACAATCTGAAAAAATGGGATTAAGTAAATAAAAAATGTCACAGATTATTTAAAAGTGSCTTGATCCAAATGGTGCTTGCCAATTTAACATGTAAAATAAGAAGTTGATGAGTTGACTTTTCTGTGTCKATGACTTTGCAGCAACTACTTAAGGATAGAAAAAGAGAGAAAAGGGCAAATTATTATGTGAAAAAGCAGCTTTTTAAGTGCATCATTTTCAAAGGAGTCTGCGTTATCAAAGGCTCTTCTCTTTGCGCTGCACATTTATTTTTACACGTGTAGTTTCGGTTCGGTATTCTCTTTTTGCTTCACTTGAGTATTCGTGTCTCCAATCATCCTCTTTTCTTAGTTAGTCTTTTTTTAARTCTTACCTAATAGAGGACAGTAGGACGTTAGGATTAGGTGACAGAGTGGATTTGCTGCAGCAGCTGCGTATTTTGTTCCACAAAAATGGAAGAAGTCAGGCTTCCAATGGAAAAGAAGAAAACTCAATCTTGGCCAAAACACTTTTGAAGAAGCTGAATGGCTCCCAACATTTTAAGTGTAAGAGGCTTACAATCTAAGCTCTTTTGCAGAAAGAGTTTTAACTTGAAGTGCTTTGGAGTGTAATTTATCATTTCTGTTAATTGTCCTGCTGGCAGTTCATCTGATAACCAAGCTCATCACACTGACATCATCACCAGGCTTTGAGAGCTGATGTTCAATCATTTTAACCTCCATTTTTTTTCTTTAGTGGTATGTATTTATGTATCAGAAAGACTCAGGCATTGTTTTAGCAAACGCATCTTCTGTTTCATGTTTGACCTTTATTGTACGAAACTCATACAAAACATAGCATTTCTTTTTTATGATTGAATATATACTTTTTTTTTACCTTTTCACTATAATAGCCATGATTTTTGTATTTCTATTTTTTATTTATTCATCTCAACAGCATTTTTTTGTCAGCACTCTTTACTTTTGACTCTTGACACAGACTTTGACTTCTCTGCTTCCTGTTTTCACTTCTGTCAGATGAGCAACATCAAAACSAGCAGACAGGCTGTTTGTTCTATTTCCTGTCAAAACTGAATTATTCAACAAAGAGCTTGCTAACAGTCAAAGCGCTGGTGGATGGACAGAACGCTGTGAGGCCTACAGGATATGAGGAAGCATCTGTGGAAGCAAACTAAACAAAAACAAACAACTGTGTTTGTCTCCCAGCAAGGAGCCTGTCCCRTCAGGACATGTCGTACATTGTTTAAAACATTGTGTTAAAGTTAAAAAAAAAAACACTTTGGGTGTAAYATTAACTTGCTTTGTGTGTTTTTATGATAATGTGTCAGATTAGTTTGCCCTTAATCTAACTCTGACATGTACACAGAACAGTCACTTCAGATATAAAATCTATGATCTTTTTGGTGTATACAAGATATCCACAAGCTAGACAGGGCCTCCTCCCATCCTCACCCCTCCCCAATCACTGCCATCATGCACCCCCCCACCCCAAGGCTATGCTGTGACCCATACAGGCACCCAACCGGAAGGCCCACAGCGCTTCCTCTGCCTCCATCCTCACCTCGTCTGTAGTATACATGACCTCATTAAACAAGCCCTGCCCTCTTTATTTGCTTTTACAATACAGTTCAGCATCAGTCTTCTAACCCTTTGACCCCAATGAGWGACAATCCCAATCCCCTGACTTCCTAAATGTGACCTACTTAACGTACAGAAATATGACTCTAAAACCCACACACCTCTCTTTTTCTTCCTCTCCTACGCCTCATTTACATAAATCTGTGCCTTTAGCCAAAGCCCACGTTTCTCRCCTCTATATACAGATGTCCACGTTTGTCAGATTACTGTATATTTTATTGMAGTTATGAAACGATCGATCAAAACKAATTACTTAATGAGGTGTCGTGGAAAATCCATCTGAACCTGGCTGTTCTGCAGTGATAGTCACCACTGAATAGAAACTCCATAGATCCTAACTCTGGTATTAGATACTTGTGTTAGAAATTAAAGGGTGCAGCTCATCTGCTCCCAGCTG
>NW_013952405.1:4181783-4196370 GCF_001266775.1 Austrofundulus limnaeus
CTCTTTCTCTTAACAAATTTTACTTGGATGTTTAAAGGTAATGTGTTTTTGAGGGGCTTATACATGACCAGTAGGATATTATAATCAACTGAATCAAAGAACTTCAATATTTTCAATTTACAAAATAATGAATTTGATGGGTGACGACAATGTTTTCCAGTAATAATTCTCACAGCTCTTTTCTGTAATTAAAAAAAACAGGATTTGTAATTGTCCAACACGCTTTCCCCCAGACTTCAATACAATAAACCAAGTGTGGACCTATTATTGCATCTACAACATATTAAGTGCTTTATTATTCAATAACTCCCTTACTTTATACAGAACAGCATTCTCTCTAAACTTGGCCATATCTGAGCAGGAATAAGCGGTCCTCTATCTACAGGAGACTTGATCCAGTTTCTCTCAGGAAAAAAAAGTGTGAAAAAGTAAATGGTGAAACATTGCTGCTCGATGCATCAGTGTGTGTTCTTCTGTACTATTTTTGTGAGCGTGGGGGTTGAGATGGTCTCAACAGTGCTCCCAATTTCAGGCTGCCGGTTGCTAATGCTGTGTGAAAGTTTGGTATCTAGAACAGAGAGGGTTCTAAATGAGGTCTCTGAATATTTCATCAAAAGACAAACTGGAAGACACAGAGCCAGGCGAGCCGCCTTTATGGAGTAGAAGGTGATGAGGCGATGAACTCAAATCGATTGCATGTTTTTAGTGTATATATCATTTTACAGTTAATATCTGCAGGGAAGGACACAAAGCATTTGTGCAGCCTTGGAGCATTAAATATTTAATTTTTTTTCTAAAAGTGGTTGTTTGATGCTTCCAGGACTTCAAAAAAAATGTCAGAACTCAAGTTCTGTGCATCAAAACAGAGTAGTTTGCCTCTGTTTTCCACTTGGTTCTAAACAGGGTTGGGCGATAAATCGATTTAATTGATTAATTCGAATGAACTATTTACAAAGATTTAATTTTGGGAAAATCGAGATTTTTTTTCCCACCAGTATTTTGGGGCTTCTGCAGTTCAGAGGTCACCCCACCTGTCCCTCAAGGTGCATGGTACACAACATGAAAATATGGCAGCTAGCAAAGAGGACCTACTTCTCAAAAAAGGCACTGTTTCTTCAGTTATCTGGAATTGGTTAGGTTTCGTAATCTCAGGCTTGGAGCAACAAAGACCTCACTGCAAAATCTGTGTGAAGGCTCTTGCTACAAGAAACAKGAGTACAACAAATTTGTTCAATACCAGAAACAGAGACACTCCGTTAAATTGGAAACAAAATTGATAAAAATCGAAAATCGAATTTGGGAAGAAAACAATCTAAGATTTTTTTGGGCCGTATTGCCCAGCCCTAGAGCTAAACAACTGATATTTTATTTAAAAAAAATTGCATTTTTAAAAAGATGGTATTTTCTCTGAATGCTCCACACTATTAAGGCTCATGAATGTTGCTGCTATAAGACATGAACATTGTCTGATTTCTGTCCTTTGTCCTGGTTTCTTTCAGCTGGGACGAGAGCAGTTCCATCAGCAGTGGACTGAGTGACGGTTCAGACAACCTGAGCTCCGAGGAGTTCAACACGAGCCCCACGCTCAACTCCCTCCCCACAACTCCTGTTGGCTCTCGCAGAAACTCATCCATCGTGGTAAGAAGCCCACGCTGTTAAACCAACAGGCTCGCTCAAGCACAAGCTATCTGACACAGACGGATAAGAAGAAGTGCGTTCGTTGGTTATCGATTGTGCTTTTTAGTCCGGTGAGGTCGTGATAAGGATCTAAATGATGTGTTGACTCAAACAACAGGCAGGAGGATGGCTGACGAAGTAGTCTACACGGGCCTGTGAGATTTATCACATCTGCAGTGATCAATTTTGGAACACACTGCATGCTGGGTAGTTGCATTTTTCCAAGAGGTTCCCTCAAAAACTGCATCATGGATTTAAGCGGAAAACTAGAGGAGCTATAATCATCATTGTTGGTCCTCTTTAGCATTCTAYACACTATATCATTCGCCCTGATTGGCTTCAATTAAAACAAACCTTGACACTATTTGTTCTTATGTTRTGGTCCCAGACATAAGCTTTGACAGTGGGATTAAAGGATTTAAGTTCACGACCTTTGTGCGTTCCAGCATGGCTCTCACAGCTCTGCTCGACGCTCTGAACCATCTGCAGCTACTTTAGTTTTCTTAGCGTGTCTGATTCAGGTCACACCTCCGCAGTGTGCTGTACATGCGTCTACACAGAGAGAGGGATTCTGGAGGCGGAGGAACGGTGATAGACTGAGGGAGGTAGAGAGATGGGTGTAACCATAGCAACCTAAGCACCAGGATGCTGAGGGTGTGAGTCTTTGTTGTTGTTTTTTTTTTACTTATACTGAGGGACAGGTCCAAAGGGTGGCCATCTGCACACACACACACTCATGCAAAACACACACATACATGCAGAGTCACGGAGCCATCTGCAGTCCTGCAACCAGGCCAGCCAAGGAACCTCCCACCACAACTAAATGCAGGAGTCATAGCAACCATTAGACCCCACCCCCATGGCRTTGTTACCATGGTAACCAAGCATCGTAGCACTGTGCACCCCTTGAAGTCTAACATAGACATGGCTCCTGGTCTTACATCCATGCTCAGCTGGTATTTTTCTGTCTGACCTTTGCCCCAGCCGTCTCCTGTCCTGTTCTTTTTTTMTTTTACTGCAGCATCTCTCCACTGTTTCCTGTTTGCTTTTGTTRTTTTAATATCCTCAAAGGCAGCTCTGACTTTTCACCTGTCTCTCACCTCCTCSGCCTATCATATTAAAAACCGATGTGGGCTGGAGGTGAACGATAATGGAAGAAAAGAGGTATTAGTTGCAGCATTGGCTGTGGACAAACCCGGTGCTTTCCTTTCTGTAGGTGGAGCTCACACAGTGCAGTCTGTGCCACGCTCCTATCTATATCTCTGTTATTACATTTTCCCTTGTGATCTGTCCAAACGTTATCTCCCATCTGTTTCAATAATCACATGACGTGTGTGAGGAAAGGACAGTGTTTCATCAGCACATCGAGGTCAAACGGTCACACAATACAATAAAATATGCTTACAAACCTCTGCCTCAGGTGATGTGAACCTGCCTGTGGGCTAAATTGGTTTTCATTTAAAAAAAAAAGAATTCAGATGA
Organism: Austrofundulus limnaeus; assembly: GCF_001266775.1. NCBI lineage: Eukaryota > Metazoa > Chordata > Actinopteri > Cyprinodontiformes > Rivulidae > Austrofundulus > Austrofundulus limnaeus. Next base: position 4,184,943 of record NW_013952405.1, read on the forward strand.
TAGAAAAAGACTCGTGGGAATATCTGGGTGCAAATAAACACACAGAGACATAAGCCCAGTGTCGTATTCACACAGTTTTATGCATAGTGTAACCAGTAAACCCCTACACACACAAACTTATAGAAATCTTGGCTAACCTGATAGATGACTTAGCAGTTATACTTCCTCCTGTTTATTTCTTTTCAAATTTTTCCTTTAGTGTTTAGACTGTGTTGTCTGCTTTTCCTGTCTTGGTCAAGTGTGTGTCACACTTTGTGTCTTATTCCAAACCATGTGGTCGTTCGCAGTGTTTGTGAATCATGCAGTTTTGTTTGTGCAGTTGGTTCAGTCCACTTAAACATGATAGTAATTGGAATGAGTGTGTTGTTGGATTGACTGAGTGGGACGTGTTCGTCTGGTCCGAAGGCATCAAAAAGAACCTGCGGGTCAGTCTGGGTCCGCACGTCTCATTTAATGAGCCCTTTTAATCCTCACAGACCGATGCGTTTTGTGTTTGAAGTTTGTCCGTTGAGCACATTTTCAATCAGCATCGTTTTAATGACTCGAGAGAATGTCTATCTCAGAGAAGCTTAAGGTTAAAGGTCAATGATATTGTGTCCTCAAGAAACATTTGGTTCATCTTCAAGAATTATGTTGCCATGTATGTAACCAAGGGCAAGGCGAAGAAAATCTCATTTTAATCAGTCATCGATAAAAAACACTGAGAACATTAGATTTAGGCATTTTTTTTGCAAAAAGTTACCAAACRTTTTCTTGTAAGATTGAACCAAAATGCACAGATGGGATATCGTTTAATTTCAGACAAATTTTCTGCATACAAAAGAAATAACCATTCCTTAAAAAATAAAATCTGTTTTTCTCTCTGTAGATGCGCACCGATGCAGAGAAGAGATCTCTAGTGGAGAGCGGTCTGTCCTGGGATTCCGATGACAACAAAACGGGCAGCAAGAGCCAAAGCAGCAGCGCCTACGACACAGGAAGTCTGAAGTCGGAATCTGCCAATAAATGGAAAGGAGTGAAGGGTGAGCTGAAGAAACCACAGACTCTGGGTCAGGGGAACGGGTTGAAGAAAGGAAGAAACCCACCTGTGGGAGTCACATCTCCGATCACGCACACCTCTCAGAGTGGGCTGAAARTGGCTGGTGAGTGGCGTAACAAACACACAAATGGGCATGTGTAATAGCTACTCTTGACATGGTTTGATAACTGGAACAAACTGACAGATTTCTCAGGCTGGCTGTGAATCTCCCGCTTCTTTCTGGCTGCCTCACACCCACACAGTTACAGACACACTCTCTGTCTTTGTCGGACTTGTTCGTCCACAGCTGCAGCCCACCCTCTGGGTTTTGTAGAAAGCAGCGCCATGTAAATGCCCATCACAACCCAYGCTCTTCCTGCCAGCCAACCACACACATACACACACTCAAACTGTGTCTGTGTGTTGTTGTTTTTTTATCCTCACATCCCCTACCATCCAAATTGTATTTTTGGTTCTGAACAGAGAGAATTTCTTGCCCTCAAATAAAGGCTTTTCAGACTGATCTGTGTGTTTCTGTGTACAGATTCAGCTGAGATCATGGCAGCTTCGAAAAGTTTCACCCATTGCTCTTAACACACACTCTATCACACACAAGCCACATAATGGTTAGGATTGTGCAGCTGCCTTTAAAAACACAACGCCTGTGTGCCATTTACATAAGCACACACACACTCACGCACACACACACACACACACACACACACACACACACACACATACAGACAAGTGAAACAACAGGATATNCACACACACACACACACACACACACACACACACACACACACATACAGACAAGTGAAACAACAGGATATAAGTAATAATGCTGTGTGCCAGTTCAGATAGTGAGACCCTGTGCAAACAGTTGTGTTTCTGTGGGGGCTGTTCTGTGTTTGCACCGCCAGCTGTTGAAATGATAGATGTGCCCAGCAAGTGTGCTGCACCAGCCTGTGATCTACGAGCCAGGGTTTTATTATTGTTAATAATTTCACCAGTGGGACTCAGCCATCGTGGCTGCCTGGTCTGCCACCCAGTTTGAGACTGTGATTAAACAAAAGATGAGGTGAAAATAGAATTGAATATGTTGTTTTAGTTCTTCATGAGTGCGGAGAAGCTCATGAGTTTGGATATTGGAAAATATTGACTTTCAGACTGTGCCCCATCACTTTATGTAAAAGATAGAAATCTGAGAATTATCCTCTATTTATTTTTTTCTCTATTTTTCTCCACAGTTAGCAGCAGATTCACTTTTATATTGAAACATCTTGTTTGAGATTATATTCCTGTCTGACTCTGTCAACACTCGCCAGCCTAATGTGGCTCAATCACAAGTCAAGGGATTTTAATTTATTTATTTAGTTTACACTGAGCGCATACCAGCAATTTCAACTCATCTGGAAGATTACTGGAGTGAACTTTTTCTACAATTACAATTTGACATGTTCATGATAGTCTTTTTATGTTTAATTTGATAGTGTGTGATGCGTACCTTTTTTTAAAGACGGACAGACTGTAGTCATTATAGGTCAGCTTTTGCTCCATATACAACATTTAGAAACAACGGTCATAGTTTTTGACATTCAGACACAAGCATGCTAATACACCGCTCAGAGTTTCAGGAATGGACATTGCTCAGGTGATGGAAAAAGTAATAAAAAGTGAAATTTGTGTGTTTTATAGGCATCATCTCCTATTGCAGGTCTATTCAACTGGCTACCCGCGGGCCACATCCGGCCCGCGAGTGACCAAAGTTCAGCCCGCCAATTGGTTTATTCATCTCTTAAGCCCAAACCCCCRGTTTTCTACTTTAATTACTCTAAGTTCTTTTAGTTGATCGTTATGGAATAATTATGTATATCTGTTCTACCTTGATACTGTCCAGTAATCATATCTGATGATAACTAGTTTCGGCTGTTTTAATCTATCGGCCCAGACTTCAAGACTCCAGCAATGCATGACCTCTTTTATTTTGATAAGGTGTTTCCGGGCTGACAGGTTAGATGGTTCACAGTTGGCGAACTGTGATTGGTTGTAAGCATGTCACAGGATGTTATATTATCGGCTGCTCTGCGCTGACGAGCCAGCCACAACTTGACAGACTTCTCTGATTAACTTCTGCTCTGCTGTTACTCAAATTAAATCATTTGACGACCATACACGTAGACTTTCTGTACATTTATTCCAACGTGTTTCTGCATTCTTGGTAAATCGTGCCACCACAATTTTGGCGTTGTCGGCAGGATGAAAACCTAGGTCATTAAAGGAAGTCATGAATTACTAGCTTAAACATAAAGGTATTAGTTCCATTACATTAAACATAGACATGTTTGGTATTAACAGAAAGGTCAGAATCTTGGCTACAAGCTGGTAAAAGCCATTTCTATAAATGCTCAAGCCAGTTAAAACCACAAGCAGTTGAAGATAAAATGATGAAAGTGAAAATAAAATTGGTATAAAAATTTGCTAAGTCAGAGATGTCAAAATATTATTTGTGTCTAATAATAGGAGGCCTAATGTGTCCTGATGCATCTCAGTAATCCAGGTAAAAAATCAAAAAGAAAAAAATTGTATAGGTCTTCTGGACGGGTTCTTCTCTAATGAAACGAAACTCTCAGACTGAAGAAGTCTCTTGGAGGAGAGACAAAACATTTCATTAGAGAAGAACCCGTCCAGAAGACCTATACATTTTTTTCTTTTTTGAGGCCTAATGTGTTCTTTTTATTTTTGATAATGTGTAATTATCACTACTTTTATAGGGTTCTGTATGTTGTATTCATGATTAAATGCAGCAAAATAAACTAATTCAAAGGTAACATATCTTTGTAATACTTGGTTTATTTACATAATAACATTAATTGCTGGATATTCTGCCCCTCAGCTGTTGACCGGCAGTAACTGTGGCCCCCGGAGCAATTTAGTTGAATAGCCCTGTTCTATTGTTTTGTATTTTTTAGTTTGTGCTTTTTAATGTATGCAGTTTACAAATGAAAACAATCCACTGCATAAATATCTATTATGAATTTATTCACTTTTAGAAAGTAGAAATAGAGCAAAACATCCACTAAAACGTCTGAAAAGTAAAGTCTGGAAAAGGAAACGTGAGGAACAGAGAGAGTTTACTGCTCATGTCTGAGTTTAGTTTATCACGGAGGTTTGGCAGCATGTTTTGTTTCTCTCAGTCTGTCATTTGGTAAAATGTCTGCATGTTTGTGGAGAAACATGGTGTGAAGTCATTTCAGGAGCAAACAATCACTGCAACGCAACCCCACACTTCAAAGAGTGTGTTTGATATGGCAAATTTAGTTCATGCCAGCTGTGCTATTTATTTATTTGCTTACAATTTTTAACAATGAAAGCATCGTTTATTTATTGCCAATGACTTTCTGAAAGTCTGGGAATGTGATATTGCCTAGTTTATTTGGTTGGATCATTGTTCTTTAAATTTACTAGAATAAAACAAATTATAAATATACTAAACAGACATTTTTCATGTGTAAAAAACAAACTGTAGATGTTCTTGATTAAATAAATATAACAAGTAAAAACTGAGGTTTTTAAAAGACGTTGGGTGTTTTATAAGATGTGTCTATAGCCTTGAACCACATTTAAATTAGTTTTTCATTTAGTTTTATTTATTATCTTTTTATTAGCTCATTTCTCTGTGTCCACTGGGCACAATGGCACAGCAAACTAGTTAACAGTTCTGTTTTTTGAAAGAATAATTCTTTTTTTTTAGCATGACGTTATCAGCTGACCTTTTGTTGGGTTATGACAGTATTTTAGTGTGAGCGCAGTGCAGACATGTACATTTTAACACTATGTCGCTGTTAAGCTGCTAAGCTGCTGACTGGTCAGCGTTTCTTCTGACAGATGCACACATCTCCAAATACTAAATCAAACTTTGGCCAAAAATGAGCTACCATACCTTTTCAAATACAAATAACCTTTGTAAATGTATTGTAAACATGCCTTTTTATTTGTGAATTTTCAGACTAAAAATACATCCTGATTCAACTGCTTTTCATTCTACTATGGTCACCCTACATAAATATAGCCATAGAAGATATACTCACACTGTCAGTTCATTTTACTTTAACATTTAAACATAGCAGTATTGAAAATGTCAGGAAAATGATTAATTCTCCTGTCTATTCTGTCTGAATGTTACTTTATAGTTTTGGATTAGGACATGTAGTGACTCACAATCTTTTCCACGTGTGTCGCCGTGTAAGGTTTTGAGCTCAGTTGTCTCCGTTGCTGCTCTCAGTGAATCAGCTACATTAAAAAAAAAATCCAGACACATACACTTAGTGGAGCTCTGTCTGTGTGACTCGCCACCAACAGTGTATTTCTTCAATCTAATGTTCCTGGAATGAACGGCGTTGTGGCTACACAAGTTTACGACTCGACATATAAACTCAATTTTCGAATCGACAAAAAAAGCTCTGAGGGTAATTTGCTGTCAGTGTCATGTTCGCATGGGGGTCTGAAGCCCAAGAGCTCTGAGCGTGTGGTAGAAATTTCTGCACATTCGAGTGTGTATGCGTCTTTTGCGGATTTCTAAATACTTGTAAGTAACTCCAGATGTCCCCAGGCAGCACGCCGGTGGGTCTCATGCAACAGCAGTTCTTAGACTCTGTTAATGCCTTGTATATAAACCTCACATAATAAGTCCCATTAAATACAAATTATGAGGGTTGGCAGTTTAGACTCGTGTGAGTGGTACATTCACGAGAGAGCATATGTGTCTAATAGATTGTTATTCTGTTAGTAACTTTCAAACAAGTCTAATTAATTTTTAAGTTGGAAAATGGTAAGAAATAGAAAGTAATTGCTTTCATTTCAACAAGATATCTCTTCCAATGCCTTATTTATCAAAAGAGCCTTCACAAGTGGAGAAATTTGAGTTTTTATGCAGGTTTTGTTGCCTTTCCGCACCCATGGTCATCTCGTTCTTCCACAGCTGGAACTTACAGAATTAATTTACTGGGAATCCTAAACACTTAATGGAAAGAGACAACAGTTTTAGCTCATCTGGGTGGAAAAGAGGAGTAACAGTGTGATAACAGTGTGACTGTAAAAATGGCCTAACTGTCTGCTGAGTAGGAGACCGGCTTTTATCAACAGACAGTCAGACCTCGTAGGTGTTCAGATTAGATATGTCCTAATGTGGTTCAGTTGGTCTTAGTCTTTTTCCAGCACTGCTTAAATGTTGTTCAAGTTCAGAAGAATTGTTTTCTCTTGTAGGTTCCATGAAGTCAGATGTGAAGCCCATGGATAAATCCAGATTAGCGGTGAAGAATTCTGGACTACAGCGCTCCTCCTCTGATGCAGGTAAAGACAATCAAAATGGCAYTGGAACTGGAGAGCAGCGTAAACCTCCATCTGGACTGGTCCGACCTTCAGCTGGTGGAAACTTTGGCTTCAAGAAACCCCCCACAACTACCAGTAATGGTGCAAACATTTCCAGTACGCCCAGTGCTGCAAGTACATGCTCCATGCCAAACAGCGCAGTGGCTGTGGGTAAGATCCCCAAAACATCTGGCATTCCCGTTAAGCCGTGTGCAGGTGCAGGAGGACGTAAGACGAGTTTAGATGTTTCAAGCAGTGACCAAAGTGGGTTCCTGTCTGCGACTGCCAGGACGTCTCTCCAGTACCGCTCTCTGCCCCGCCCATCCAAGACGAACACCCTGACTCTAACCCGGCCAAGCTCAGCTCGTCCAGTGAGCACCACCATGGACACAGGAACGGGGCTGACCAAACCTTCCGCCACAGCACCACAGGGTTCAAGGCTTAAGGAGCCCTCTTCCTCAGGACTTGGTTCTGGTAAGACAGGAGGACGTGGGATCCCAAGTCCCAGTCCTGTCAATCAAACAGACCGAGAGAAGGAGAAAGAAAGAGCCAAAGCTAAAGCTGTAGTCTCGGACTCAGAGTGTGGCACTGGGTCTCTGAAGGGGAGTTCTGCTCAGCACCCCACAGAAAACGGAGGAAAGCTGCATGGGCTGAGACCACCCAGCAGTGGCAAGTGTACGGATCTGACCTCACCTGGCATGCAGAGGTATTGAAAACCCACTTACAGCTTGATATGCACAGTAAATTATCATTGGACATTTGTTACAACATCATGTTTGTGTTTCTTCAGGTTGTCTGGGGTCCGCAGCCTGGCAAAGCCTTCATCTATGGCCCAACTGGACAAGCTGAACTCCAACAGCCTGGATGTCGAGGTTCAGGATGGCCTGCCTCCAAAGATTCCTCCCTACTCCAAGCTCCAAGAGCTTTGTGGCTCTGGAGGAAACTCAGCCAGCTCTTGCCTGGTCCCAAGTCCTGCACCTTTACTGAACGTGAACTCCTCAGCCTGCTTTTCTGGCTCTGGAATTGGACTGGGACCGAGGCAAGTCACTTCCCTTGGGGTTGAAAAGAGCAAAGGGAGCATGTCTCCTCTTCTCTGCCCACGCGTTTCTGGACTGCATCGCAGCATGGAATCTCTGCAATTACAGATGAGTCTGGTACCTGAATCCCAGGAGAAAGACAAGGACGGAGGAAGAGAGTCTTTGGTGAGAGGCTACACCACTTTAGAGTCCCAAGAAAAAGATCAACAGCAGGACAGAGGCCCTCCATCCAACTTGAGTTCTGCAAACAAAGTCTCATTGAGTCTCACGGACAGGTCAGTTCAGTTCTGAAGAAATTTGATCAATAGCTTTGACAGATAAAGCTCTCAGATGTTCTTACAAAGCTGCCATATAGCACCACCCTCTGGTCAGCTGGGGAACTGCATATTTATTTTTAGTTCAGTAATGGTTAAAATACTAGCAAGCTCATTACAGTCACGTTTAAATGAACTTTCTTTCTTTCCAAAACTAACCTAAACCTAACCCCCCACCATAATTTGCATTTGAACCCATGRGGAACAACTCTCAGTCCCCACGATGCACTTTGGTCCCCACGAGGCTGCTTTTTTGGGAAAAATGTCCCCACATTGTAGGAAAGACTCGTCCACGCACACACATATGCAGACATATTAACGGGTTGCTGAGCTGTTATTACGATGGGTCTGTTATCAGTATTGTACCGGCCCCTCCGACTGAAGTCATAATTACTGCCTGACACCAACTAGCTGTCAGTTTTACTGTGCCTCTTTGTGCCTACTGCCTGTTCGTGAAAAGTTAATGACTCCCTGCCCTAGTGCCTAAATAACGACAATGTTTAATTTTCACAGTTCTCAGAGAGACAGGAACACACTGCCAAAGAAAGGTTTAAGGTACGTGAGTGCGCACACACACAGGCACAGAATTAAACACATGTTTTGAAACTTGGTTTGTTGTAGTAGTAGTAGAGGATTCTGTACATAATTATTGATCTGGCTGGCATAAGAATAATTGTACAGATTGGAATCCTGATACAATTACATGCAAAGATAACATATTTAATTCTTAGTGGGATTGTTAACAGACATGTTTTCTGTAAAGACACTATGATCCTATTCAGACTTGGCACTATAATCCATCCTGAGCAATTGATTTGCATTTTGAAAGCACCTCTGCTGTCTACCACAACTCTTCAAAAATGCAACTCAAATGACTCTGAACTGTGTGATGGCCAAAATAATCCCAGTTCAGATGCTCCATCGCACAACACGCAGCGTGACGTGACTGCGTGTGTATTTGGCATCCATTCACCGACACATTTTGGGGGTCTTTGGCATTTAACTGCCAGGTGTGAGCACTCGCAAGCAGAGCTGACCCCTTGCCATCAAATCATCAAAGACAGACCGTTGAGTCAGGTCTGAACAGGACCAATTGGATCACGTCGTAATCAACGAAACATGACTTTGTCCACTGTCTCCATAGTTTCAACAGCGCCTCGCAAACAGAGGAAGAAGGGAAGGAGAAAGGAGAGAGGAGACACTCGCATATGGTCGTCAGCATGACCGACTCGCTCACCCTTCCTCTGCTTTCCTCACCCACCTCCCTGCCCCGCACCTCTAAAACCACAATGGGTGTGTATCTCTGCACACATGCACACACACACAGTTAGGAGAGTAGTCGCCATAATAATTAATGTTTGACCCGTATTTGTTGGTAACTCTGATGTTCTATCAGTCCCAAGCCCGATAGGCGGACCTCCCAGGATGATTCGGTCCAACAGCATCCCGACGCATGAGGCCTCCATGGAGCTGTACGGCGCATCGCCGCTGGGCAGCACTTTATCGTTGGCTGAGCGTCCACGCAGCATGGGAATGGTTCGGTCTGGATCCTTTAGGGATAGAGAGTCCAATGATGAAGGTGAAACACTCAATTTATTATTTTTTTTAATTATTTATCCTCTAAAGATCATCCTGTCTGTTTTTAACTGCAGCAGTTTTTTAATTGAGTTTGTCTGGATCTTCTCTCTCCAGTTCATGGGTCTGTTCTCTCCCTGGCATCCAATGCCTCATCAAGCTACTCTTCGGTGAGTGTGAGCAGCACGCAGAAACAGGTAGATATAGATGAGTTTGCGTACTGAAAGCTGGATGTGTGTGTGTGTATTCAGGGATGCTTTTCTCTTGTTTCACACTTTAAGCAGCACACACTTAAGCCCCACACCTTATTAGTCTCCTCTTCTTTCCGCCTCTCTCCTCTGTCTTATTTAACATCTTGGCTTTTAATCCTCTTTTCCCCCAAGGCTGAGGAAAGGATTCAGGGGGAGGTAAGTGTTTCTTTTGCAGCCCTGTCTTCCTCACTGTTTTGTCTTTTTTTTTCTTCCTTTTATCCATCAGTCTCATCCTTGGTGTCTTTGGGAGTTGGTTTTTCATTTTATAACCGCCATCATCGTATTTGTAACATCATCAGCCATTTTCAGACAACGTAATGTTTTGATAAAACCTAATGCAAGATTAATTTTTTCCCCACAGCAAATCCGCATGTTGAGGAGAGAGCTGGAATCCTCGCAGGAGAAAGTGTCCAATCTGACAACACAGCTGACAGCAAATGTATGTATTATCTTGTGTTAATAACTTGTGTTGTGTTGTGTGTGTGTGTGTGTGTGAGGGGGGGGGGGTCTGTAAAGCACTTTCAGACCTTACTTTCCTCTTGTAGACTTCTAACTAGGTTTGCCAGTTTATTGAAGATCTGTAAGTCATTTTAAAAATAATTTAAATCACAAATCCATACCCAGCAATAACAAGAAAAAACACATTTTCTGTAGTTTAGGACAAATCTAAACTCATTTAGCTTTTCTAAATGAACATTTTATATTACATTTACCCCAAATTGGCTTACAGTTGTGTGATAAACAGTGGGAAGGAACAAAGTTCAGAGCAATGAACTATGAAAAAAATAATACAACGCTGCAAGGAAACCCAGGTGTCTTAGATTGCAGCCCACTGCTCCACACTGTGCTCACATGTGATGGGAAAAATGCAGAGAACAAATTTTCAACTGGCAAATAATAGATCATGTTAAAAATATATATCAATGTGAAAACTGAACCTGAGCATAAAATTAGGAACTGAAAAATGACAACTGAAAACCCCAAACTAAATACAGTTTGATCTGAGTGAGGTCATGGATTATTAATATAATTAATGATGTCAAACCTGGTGTGAAAAAAGCTGAAAACAAAACCAGCTGAAAACTCTCTCAGCTGTAAAATAGAGCAAGAAAAAAACATTGGAAAGGCAGTACAAACAAATGAATTATAAAAGCTGCGGCTTTTCATCACAGAGGAGCTGAATAATCAGCTCATTTCCCCTTGACAAGGTTGTTTCTGTGTTAGAACCTTGTCAGCATTTTTTTTCTTTGTTCAGCTGCAAACTACAAGCTTTAGGAAGAACACATCATCTCTTTATGATTTCATTTAATTTCATCCTAATGACATTATTAACCCACAGCAAACACAAATTGGATGTTAATGATCAGTGACTGGATTTTTTGTTTATATCACTGCACTTTTCTATTTGGTATATTAGAATAAAAAGTATAGATTTGTCCCTCCTACACTAAAATGACAGAGAAAGAGAATAGGGAAGAGGTTTTTACACTGATCAACTTTTGTGTTTGATTTGCCTTTTAAATAGCTCATGTACAATGGTTAAAAAGCAGCAAATCTACTGAATCTGTTCTCTCAAAATGTTAATTTACTTGTTCATTAGTCTCTGCATATACATCAGACTTTTTTCTAACTTGTTGATATGCTCTGAGAAAAAAAAATCTAATAATCTTTTTTCTTTTTCTTGTTTAGGCAAATCTGGTTGCTGCCTTCGAGCAAAGTTTGGCGCTGATGACGGCTCGGTTACAGAGTCTGTCAGTAAGCCATGAACAGAAGGTACCGTCACAGCTGCACTTTTAAAATCTCTCTCACACACACACATGAACACACACACACACACACACACACACACACACACACACACAC
>NW_013952405.1:4197211-4198385 GCF_001266775.1 Austrofundulus limnaeus
CACACACACACACACACACACACACACACACACACACACACACACACACACACATCAGAAGTCCAGCCACATTCCAACAGTTCACTTATCTTAAAAGCAGTCAGAGAGAGCTAACGTGAAAAGAGGTGACTTTGATCACAGCAGGAGATGAATGTAGGCTAAAGGCCTGAACTGCATAGTTACTGGCTGAGTTGCTATTAAAAAAGAAAAGAAGATCAATAATAAATAGATATAAAATAGCTCGAGCTGAAATCAGACAGCTTACATGTACACACAAAGCAACATTCCGACGTTCCTCTGTCTGTGTTGGTGTGAATGAACTGATCACCACCCGAGGCGCTTGTTCTGTGTGCATAAACGTAAGGAGTCTCTCTAAGTTCTTCACGCCTTACTGCTCCCTCTGAAAGCTCTGTCTGGACCGCACCAGAAAACTCTTTTGTTGTATGTGCCAGCGCACTGACCTGTGCAGCCCGGCCCGCTGCAGAGTCTCTTTACCCTTGAGGAGATGGACCCGCTGGCTCCATTTAGAGTAAAGTGGGATCGACTTAAGCAGATAACTACCAGTGCAGAAAGACTCTGTTGTTCTGAACTCTTTGTCTTTTTGCTGACATTGGAAGGGAGGCGAAGTTCAGCAGGTAGATGAGCTCATTTTGTTTGTTAGAGTTTTAGTATTTGAGTCAAACGTTAAAAAAAATCTCAAATATTTTGTATTCAGGCCTATTGCCTAAATCGGACCAAATGTGATGTAGTGAAAGCACGTTTTTCCAATGATATTTTTTTATCATTTTCATCCTGTTTCTTTGTCATGTTGATTGCACTTCACAATATTATCAAAATGAAACTGTCAGTGACTTAGAACACCATTCACCTCCTTTTACAGGCGATGATTGTCTCTCTTCAAGCAGGCCTGTGGGCATAAAGATGTAATGGTGTCTTTGTTGTTTTCTCAACTGTAAAGGACACATGTCACTCCACCCCTCACTGACTGAATCAAATTTAGACCACTTGTGCTTGTTCAGAGTGACTGCTGCTGGGTCAGCACTCATTTATATTAAGTTTACTGAATAGCTCTGTCAACCTCACGAAGGTGTGTGGATGCCAATACTGATGTTCACACACACACACACACACACACACACACACACACACACACACACACACACACACACACACA
>NW_013952405.1:4198395-4220325 GCF_001266775.1 Austrofundulus limnaeus
ATATAAAACCTGGTCACACCCCCTGGGCGTGGGCCCTTGTTAGCATTGGAATGGCAGAAACGTTAAACGTTATAAGTTTGCCCTACTGGAGCGAGGCATACGTTATGCTAAATAGAGACTTGTCTAAGACTGTAAAATTATATAATATAAGAATGTATCTAAAATTCAGTTGATTAACCACAAAATATACAACAATATTAGACTTGTTCTTTTATAATAAAATCAACTGCTAACTGGCTAAATTTAACGATTATAGCAATGTAGTAGCAAAATGCTGCAGTTCTGTGCTGTCTTTTAAATTTGTGTCGGCATAATTTATACACAAAAGGAAAACAGAAAAAAAAGACTTAAGAAACAAACACAGAGCAAACTGCATCAGGAATGAGATGTTCATGCAGATGCTTTAAATTATTATCTTTGTGTGATTGTGTGTGTGTGGATGTCTAAAGTGTAAAGCACATTGGAGTCCGTGTGGACTTCATAAGATGCTATATAATTTCAAACCATTTACTATTAGAAAATCTGAATGTTGTTTAAGTTTTAAGTTGTTTTTTTTCCCACCATACATTGACCTAATTCAAGTTTCATTCGCATTTTTGAATGATGAGACCTATTTATTTGGTTAGCTGGTATAATATATATTAGACTAGCATGTGATCACGTTCTCTCCATTATCAAATTCAAAACATCAAATACAAAAATATGAATTTAAATTTAAATAAAGCCATTCATTCTTCTAAGACTTGTTTTTAGAAGTGAGGCCTCCAATACATTTATTAACTATTTGTTCAGGACTCTGAGCTGTTCGAGCTGCGAGAGACAATCGAGACTCTGAAGTCCAGGAACGAAGAAGCCCAGGCTGTCATCCATGGGGCCTTAAATAATCCAGACAACACGAAAGGTCTGCACATCAACCAGCTAATCTTTTTGCTTCTCCCTCTCCCTCTCTCTCTCTCTTTCAGTACAATAACTACAGTTTTGTTGTTTTCCCAGACCTGCGAATGCGACGCCAGAACTCGTGTGAGAGCATCTCCAGTCTCAACAGCCTGACCAGTATGTCAAGTGTAGGAAGCTTGAAGGATCAAGAGGCCAAGAAGAAGAAGAAGAAGAGTTGGGTAAGGACAAGTGGCCTTTGTTTTTTTTCAGGCGAGCCTTCCTCCACACAGGCCTGTGTTTGATTGTGTGAACACTGTCCTTATTAAAAGTGACTGAGCAGCATGGATGAAGTATGACGAGTCTTTCCCTCCTCTTTGTTACTTTACTGTTTCAGGTCTTGGAGGTAAGTCCTGTCTCTGTGTAACTTTATGATGTCTTTATTTTATTTATTTATTTATTTATTTGTCATGAGGCATGACGGACCATCCGAAACTACAAACCTGTGCCCATCTCTGCTGATTGACCTCTCACACTGACAGTTGATCGGCCGCCTAGTGTAAACATTTAAAACAACAGACGTCTGTATTTCACTTTAAATGGCAAACAGCAGAAATGATGCATAATAAAAAGGAGTTTATAAATCCTCCCAATTTACTTGTTTAACTTGTTATGGGTTTCATACTTTATTAAAAGCAGATCTAGTCTCCGTTGTGACCAACATCAGTTAATGTTTACTGACCCAGAACCTTTGGTATCACCCACAATGATGGAAAATTTAAAGAAATGGTTTGTCAGTTGGGGAATTTACCACTGAGACAATGCAGCATTATAGAAAAATGAATAAAAAAATACTAATTACCATCTTACAAACTTTCTTAATTCCAAATAAATCAATAAGTTGGGATTTTGTGAAGTGCAACACGTTGAAAAGTGACAAACTATTTCTTTAATATTATGCATGTTATTAATTATTTTAAAGGGGACATATCATGCAAAATCCATTTTTTATCCATTAAATGCATTTTGTTGTGTACTTGGAGTCTCTAGGATTTCAAAAAATTGAGAAGCCACTTATTTGGATTTAAAGAAACAGCCTCAAAATGAGTTGCTCTGAGACCTCAGAAAGAGGGTGAAAGAGGGGCTTGTGGAGTTAAATAAGGAGAAATTCAGACCAAAGCATTGCAGTTCCACTTTATACAGACCCCAGCTGAATGACTCAAAAGTGAAAAAGAAGGATAGCATGATGTGTCTACTTTAACTTCCCAATTTTTTGCCTTGTGGCTGAATGTTGGTCGTATCTCTGCTTATATCCATGAGTCTGCTTTTGTGTTTCTGTGCAGCTGAGGAGCTCCTTCAACAAGGCTTTCAGCATTAAAAAAGGCTCCAAAACCTACTCAGACATTGAGGAAATCGCCACTCCAGACTCCTCGGCTCCCAACTCCCCAAAGATGGTTCATGAAGGAGGGGAGGCGGGAGAATGCCAACCCCCGTCCCTCAAAATGTCGGCGTCTGCCACCTCCTCAGTGTAAGTAAAGAAACAAGAACAAGCAGCAGATTTGAGCATGTCGGTCTCTGACGTGGGCATCTTGGCCGCTCTAGGATCATGGAGACGACAGAAGAGGGAGACGACGGTGAAGCGGCGGTGTCGGAGCTACGGTCAGAGCTTTGGGAGAAAGAGAGGGCGCTGACGGACATCCGGTTAGAGGCCTTAAGTTCTGCCCATCAGCTGGAGCAGCTCAGAGAAGCCATGCACAACATGCAGGTTTGTTTCACCTCGAATCAWTGAATCAGTACATTAGCCGCAATTGAATGTAAACCTCAAATCTTCCTCCGTTCCAGTCAACGGTGGAGAACCTGAAGGCAGAAAATGACCACTTGAAAACAGGAAGTCAGCTGAATTTCTCTAGTTCTGGTCCCACCTCGTCCACGTCGCAGCCCTCGGGCCTGGCCTCGCTCCTGGCACCTTCTCTGAGGCAGCCAATGAGCATGTCCCTCACCAAGTCCTTTAGCCTCAGTCTAAATGATTGTAAAGATCCAGGTAAATTACGAATAGTAAATTTCATCAAATTTAACCTCTGCGCCAGTCTTTTATGAATAAATTCATTGTTTGCTTTCATTTTTCAGAAGTGTCTTCTTGTGACTCGCTAAATGTTTCTCAGCGCGAGGAAGTGTGCGCAAAAGTATTGGTCCGTCTTGCAGATCGAACAGAGGTAAACATGAAACTGCTTTGACAATAGTCAGGTAACAAATAAGCTTTTTGTTAAACAGTTGATGTTCTGTTGGGTCTGCAGGATAGTAAACGACAACAGGAGTTCTATCTGGGCACAGTGTTGGTCAGTCCAAGGACTGAATGGACATCTCTCGACTCGCTTATAGCAAAGATCTTTAAAGTAAGTGTATTTTTGTCTTCGAGCAGAGGTTCAACAGAGGCTTGGATTTGTTAAAAGAGTTGTGTTTGTCGTTTGTTCAGGATTATTTAAGTCACTTGGACCCGGCGGCCAGCCTAGGTCTGACCAGTGAGTCCCTGCACACGTATCAGCTGGGCCTCGGAGGACAGAGGGTAATGGGAGGGGACAGACCTCAGGCCTCTCCATTTCAGTGTTTCACCAGTGGTGCTGCTCAGATTTTTGTCACCTTAAAAGGTTAGCAATTCACACAAGGGCGTAGGGGGCTGCATGTCCTTTTCAGCAGTTATGCTTAAACGAACATATGTAACCCTGCAAATTTTTAAATCAGGTCAAAGTTACCTAAATAAAACAAGAGAGTTGCATCTGTCTACTTAACCAGTTAATCAGTGTGCGTTGCCAATGCAATGCACACTATTATGATTCGTTTCCCATCCAAGTCATGTCCACTTTAGCATGCTTCTCCTCCTGCGTACTTTGTCCTAGAGCTGCCATTGTAATTTATATCTGTAAAGCTCCTGTGCTAAATGATGGCTATAACTGTTGGTGCCTGTACAACTTGTAGTTTTTGAAATATTAATGTTTAACAATTTATAATGGGAGTCAATGGAGCCTTGTATTGTTCCAATACTGCCCCCCTGCTGTATCTACACAGTACTGAATGATAGTTTAATAATATTTAGTCTCAATAGTTCAGTGGTTACAATACTAATATGATTCTATTTTGATGTTTTACTATAATGTTGTCCTAATATTGCTCTATTGTTGTAATATATTGAAGTTTAGTGTCAACAATTGCATTGGCGATGTAGCCCCTTTCTGCACACATACAAACCAACCCCTGGCAATGCCCTCTGCCACAGCTCAAATGGTCTAATGGTTAACTCTGTGGACTTTCCTGTGGGAGAGCAGGGTTTAAAAGCCAGCTACAGCAACTTTAACAAAAAATCTCTACAAACATCATATTGTCACACAATTATCTTCATTACAAACACCTGCTGACCTGACAAGCACAAGCTGGTATAGAAAACACATTTGAACTTGGTCACAGTTCATTCTGCAAGTCCACTGCTTCAGGAAAAGCCATGCTACAAGGCAATGCACACTTGTTTTTACATCGAAAAAAAAAATACATCGTGAAAACCCATGTCTAGTTTCTATTGTGTTTGAGAAAATTGTCATTTTTATTGGGGGGGGGGGTGTCTGTTGAATGGATCAATTTATTGTGAGGGTCATTTAGCAGAAATATGTGATGATTCTGAATACTTTTTTGAAGAAATTACAAAACTTTATTGCAAAAAAATGCAGATTTTTTAAAAATACACTAATATAAATTAAAAATAACACAATTTGTAAAGACTGTAAAAAATTAAAGCATCATACCTTAAAAGTCTAGTGACTGTTAAGACAATTTTTTAATTGTCTGACAATATATTTGAGTATTTAGAGAGGAACAAATGCAAATTTCAGAACAAGTGGAACAGAGCCAATTCTGAAACGCTGACCAAAAGTTTTTATTGGCTCATTGACTGATGAGGCCCCAAAGCTTTTAAGTTATTTCTTCTTCTTCAAAGGTTCTCCTTTATACATGTGATAATACATAAAAGCCTCTTTTAACAAACTTATTTGTATTCATTTCCATTCATTTTTAATCGCCTAAAAATGTCAGTTTTTTGTCTTTGTGCATTCATTAAGTCGCACAAAAAAAGGCTAACTTTATTCAGATTAGGATACAAAACTGTTTAAGGCATTTTAATTATTTGCATTAACACTGAAGAAGTATGTCCTTGACCTGTTCAAATAAAAAAAAGAAAAGAAAAGAAAAAAAGAGATGAACAAGTGCTAAACATGAATCCTCCTGTCCAGGTCTCAGAGAGAACAGCATTGACTCTCTGGTGTTTGAGACTCTCATTCCGAAGCCCATGATGCTGCACTATGTCAGCCTGCTGATGAAACACAGACGGCTGGTTCTGTCTGGGCCCAGCGGGACTGGAAAAACATATCTGGCACAGCACCTGGCTAACTACCTCCTGCAGCGCAGCYGGATCGACTCGTCGGACGCTGACCATGATTCGTGTGTTCTGGTTCGCAGTGCTGCCGTCACCTTCAACCTGCACCGCCAGTCACAGAAGGTAAAACACCAAAACTCTTATTGTTTAGTTATTTTTTAGAATCATACTTTATAATGACCACACCTCATTTAGCCTTAGTAATCAAAACATCATTAATTAAGGATGCTTCTTTCTTAAAAGGATATAAATTAACAATTTATTAATGMTTTACCCATAAAAACTAATTATTTCCAAAACCAACATACTCACTGTTTATTCATTCTTAATAACTCGTGAAATAACACTTCTCTGTAATGTGTGTATGTAATGCTAACATAAATGTACTTTTACATCTTTTTCACACACAGGACTTGCAGTTGTATTTGTCAAATCTGGCCAATCAGATTGACAGGGAGAGCGGAGGAGAGCTGCCATTGGTTGTTATTATAGATGACATCAGTGACCCAGCTGCCATCACTGAGCTTGTAAACGGAGCACTCACCTGCAAGTACCACAAATGGTGAGCCCTTCAGCTCATTCTGCTATGATTGTTAAAGTAATGATTAATTCATAAAACCTAAACTTTTTATCTTCTCTCATCGTTAATATTTCAGTCCCTACATTATTGGAACAACCAATCAGCCTGTGAAGATGACGTCTAATCACGGGCTGCACCTCAGCTTCAGGTAAGCTGGTGAATTTTTCTCCTAATTCTTATATATTTGCACAGAAGAGAACGAGTTAATTTTTTGCCTGTGTTGATAGGATGGTTATGTTCTCCAACAACGTGGAACCAGCCAATGGGTTCCTGCTGAGGTACCTCCACCGGAAAGCTGCGGAGGCCTACCAGGAGGAGGGGCACGATTCAACACACCACCAGGAACTTCTCCATGTCCTCGACTGGATCCCTCAGCTATGGTACCACCTGCACGCCTTCCTGGAGAAACACAGCACCTCAGACTTCCTCATAGGTGAGACAGGTTGGACGCGGGGTCGGATAAGTCTAACCGAGTCCAAAACAAACGCCTAAAAGTGTTGCTTCCTTCAGGTCCCTGCTTCTTCCTGTCATGCCCCGTGTCCGTGGAAGAGTTCAGGCAGTGGTTCATCGACCTGTGGAACCACTCCATCATCCCGTATCTGCAGGAGGGAGCCAGAGACGGCATCAAGGTGAGCACTCTGACGTGCGACACGTGAGGTTTCGAGACGTTCATCAGGAAAATACAGTTCCAGTTGTGTTTGTTCTCTCAGGTACACGGTCATAAAGCWGTGTGGGAGGATCCGGTGGAGTGGGTGAGAGGCACTCTGCCCTGGCCCAACGCACAGCAGGACCAGTCCAGACTCTTCCACCTACCTCCTCCAAGCATAGGGCTGACCACTGAGGAGAAGAAGTCGCCCAAAGATTCACCTCCGCCCAACTCCTTGGAGTCAGACCCACTGGTGAGGGAGCGTGTGGAAGATGTGTCCCACTTCAGACTAATTTAAACACACAAAGTGAATGTTTACAAATCAAAGCTTCGTTCATATGGTAGCTATTTGAGAAAAATACGAGCAATTAATATCTTACCTGTTTTAGGYAACCTTTTAAATGGCCTCAGAACAATGCTGAGTTGCAATCAGAAAGAGACTCCCTTACTGTTTGGATTTTTTTAAAGAATTTATTTAAATTTGAGGTTTGATTCACTGAGGCTTTGTGTTTCCTCCTGTCTCCCAGATGGCCATGCTGCTGAAACTCCAAGAATCAGCCAACTGCATTGAGTCTCCAGAGCGGGAAGGCTGCCTGGATCCCACTCTTCAGACGACACTCTGAGCTAACAGCCCACAAAGATTAAAAACGACAATAAAGACTTTGTATTATTGCAGACACTAAGTCCCAGTGCGTTCAAATGACTGTGTTGCCAGCTTTGCTGTGTGCTCAGTGAGCAGACTCAAAGGTGAGGAGGAAATAAGTTGGTCCTGTTTTGAGAACATAGAAAAGACAATAAAACTGCTCTCATGTGAAGCTGTAGCCGTCACTTCGAGGAAAGCGGCAGACCCGGAGGTCTTTCCTCGTGCCTCAGTTTGTCCCGAGTGGGTTGTTGTTTTAATCTGCAAGTGCATGGTGACTGGAATAGTATGATGCAAAAATATTACTTGTAACATTGTTTATCAGAACCCATTTGCTTCCTTTTGTTTTTTTCGATCAATGGCTGCAAACTTCACAGCTGCTGGTGCTTCACAGGTTTTCTTTGAAGGCACACCCATCATTTTGGTAATTAAAGAACCTGTGTCTGGCAGCCCCCCAAAAAAGCAGGACTGTCACTCGACAGCAGCCCAGATGCACTTTATTTTCTACATGTGAAAATTGGATTTTAGAGGGCTGTGTCGGTGAACATGTGTCAAATAAGAGGGGATGCCAATTTGATTCAAAAAGTTGCAGTTTTTGAGTAAATCCAATAGAGGGCAACATCTGTTAAAAAGCTCTCAGTTTTACTTTTTATTAATTTTTTTATTGTCAAAGGTGCTCAGATTAGACACTTTCTAAAATCCAATTGTGAACATGGCCTTGAATGTTTTCTTCTTTTCAACTCAGCTATTTTTTATTATTTTGTTAATTATAGATCAAATATCGGAACTGTGAAGCTGTAAGGGGAACATGCATGGGTGGATAATGGCATGAATCACTTTCAGTGTGAAGAAGAAAAAAAACACCGTCAGAGGGCTCAGTACACTGACCTCATGGCAGAAATGCAACGCTGATACAATAACTGCTTGTTGATCAAGTCTACCATTTCTGGCTGTGCGTTTYTAACGGTCTGTTCTCTAAAAACGAACTTCTCTTGTGAAATCTGAGCATTACCACTTTGAAAAGTCTCAATTTTTGTAGGATTTTTTTGTACTGATTTCTCTACTTGACGAACACACAAACGTCTCTAAGTCCGAGCGAGACCCGCTGTCGTGAATGTCAGATCATTTTTCATGCGCCGTCACACAATGAGGAAGTGGAGAAGACATGGTCAAAAGACACGCAGAACATTTTCCTTCCTCTTTGCCTTTCATCACATGATTAATAGTTTTATTTTTTGTTGTTTCCCCCAAAATAGACCAGTCTCTTTTGTCATGCATTAAGATTTGAATAAGTGGCTTCCTCCCTATTTTATTACTTCATTTGTTCTCACAAAATAATAACTCCAAAAGTAGGAAACTGCAGTTTTTATTGCTCATATCTTGACTGTTAAGTGATAAAAGATGAAATGTTTATTGGAGGAGGAAACTGTTGGAAATAGAGAACTGTTTGACCCTGACRTACCTCAGACTGCCATAAATCTGTCCAGATGTTTTGGTACTTTCCAATGAAGATGTTGGTGTAGAGTAGAAACAAGATGCCTAAGTCTTATCAGTGCCTGAAACACAAATTCTGCCACTCGGAGGCCTCAGTTATGGAGGAAGCATGTTTGCGTCCTCTCACCTGCTCTGATGTCACGATAATGCCGTCACCTAGATGTTCGGGTGCAGAGTAGGTTCATGGACCTTCGACAGGTAGATAAGCTGTCAGTGAAGATGATGTGTGAGTCGGTGAATGAGAATATGTATCAGAACTGGGCTGCTGGTGTGCAATTTGATACGATCTCGTAAAAAAAATTGACTTGGGTGTAAGAACAGATTTCAGACAGAGCTTGAGATGCATGAATCCCTTTCTTTCATTRGACCTACCACATGTTAAACCTTACCGTAAGAGATTCTTATTAACTGGATATCTTCCGTTTTTTCTTTCTTTTTTAACTTTAATTTTAATAGCAGATTATTTTTCCTCTTTGAAATGTTTGTAAAGTTTTCTTTTCTTTTCTTTTTGTACATGACACCGCTATTGTAAACACTGTAAATAGTCACCGCATATGCGACAACAATCACAAAAGTGATGAGAGCTCAAAGAGAAGCTTGGCCCACATATGCAGAAAAAGGGCATCCTCTGTGGTTTTATAGTCTTCCTCCCACACGATGGAGCACTTGGCTTAAAAGTGGGCCTAACAGTGGTTTTGTGTCATCTCTCTGTAATCACATCAGATCCCATATGTCTAATTTTAAGCACTGGACATAATAAAAATCATGCCATTTTTTTCTCCACACCACCACCTGTCTTGATTTTTGTTTCTAGGAGTGCATTTTATCAACCATGAGAAATCTTGTTTATGCTTAATGTTTCGCTTTATTTCATGTTTAAAAATTGAGACGATTTATTAGAAAGCTTGGGTTTATTTAAACTAATTTATTAATGTTTTAAAAAATTTCTCTTGGAAGATAAAATGTAAAGCAACCTATATTTTACATTACATGTTGTTTTTCTTAGACTGCAGCATTTACAGTATGTTAAAGAAGCCTATAACTGCCACTTTAATTTAAAATAATGATTCTCAAATTTATAATTAACACACCGCTTTTGACTGCTGGAGATAGATAGCAGCTCCTCAGGCAACCTGGAAAAGAAAATGGTAAAGAAATTGGATTATGGCAAGAGAAGCTGCATTTACTGCAAAAATGCAGTGTGAATGCTTAATGCTGTAAGATTTTTACTTAAAGGAGAAAGCTGAAATGTTTAATAGCAAAGCTGGTGATGTGAGTTAACAGTTGAGTTCTGCCGAATGTAGCAATCAAAAGTAGCACAAACACGTTGACATTAGCAAACAGATTGTGAAAGGAGTGTAAAAAAGCTCACACTGGCAGAAAAAAGATACAAAAAAGTTTCAGTTGGTTGTAAAAAAAACTAAATAAGCCTATATTAGAAGAAAAATAACTTTAAAAAAAGTAGCTGGAATAGTGTAAAGATGCAGAGCAAAATTGCTTAATTAAGCTGTAAAAACAGAATTTGTCTTGTCGTGGAAATATTTATTTAACAAAGACAGAAAAACGTGGTCCAAGAATGAAGGCACTCCATGGAATGATCAGCTGAGTTTTATTTGCAACAACAGGAACACAGAGAACAACATCGAGCCATCAGACTGTCCCCCTGCACTCTGCTCCTGCTTCTGCTTCCTTTGAGGCAGTTGAGGCCTCATATACTGTTTAACAAACACTATTATGTCATTTTAATAAAGCAAGATTCCATCCTAAGGAAATGCTGGGTTAAAAAAAAAACACAAAGATAAAAACAAGTGATATCTAAGAATGACTGTTGTTAGCAAATCTTGTTCTGACGTCAATCATTCTATCTACTGATAAACAGCGTGACATGAAAACCTAGGTCATCAAAGTACGTCATGAATTACTGGTTTAAACCTAAAAGTATTATTTCTATAATAGTCTCAAAAGGTGAATTTAGATGAGTAAAGCTACAATTGGTTAAAAATGGCTACAAAGCTGCTAAAAAGGCCAAAAAAAAAAACCAGCTTAAATTAGCAAGCTGGTAAAATGTTTATCTAAAAGAAGAATGGCTGAAAGCCCAAGCAGATTACTGAAAAAGCAAAAAAAAAAGTTATAATTAGGAAAAAAAAGTTGAAGGAGTGGCTCAGTCATAATTGTGAAATAGTGTCCCATAACTCTGATTTGGAAGATCTTTATTGGCTTGAATGGGCTTCCATAGATTTGTGGTCCACAAGAGGATACAGATGAAAACATGGCTGAGGTGAGTGGGAGTGTGAGGATGGGTGGAGTTCTCCACAATCTCTCTCTCTCTCTCTCTCTCTGTATATGTATATATATATATATGTTAGTGAGGACTCCCCTGGCTCCTGATACAGGACAGTCTGTCAGAAAGATGCCGAGCAAACCTGCTCCCATCAAAAAGTCTGCAGCCAAGAAGGTTGCAGAAAAGGCACCTGAGCCTGCTCCAGTGCCTGAACCTGCTCCTGCTCCACCTGCAGAGTCACCGGCTGAGACAGTCCCTGCAGCTGGGGGGGAAGCAGCTCCTGCGGCTCCAGAAGAGGAAACAACTCCAGGTATCTGAATACCTCATAGAAAATGAGCAGCAAGCTAAACTTAGTATTCACACTTAGCATCAGAGTCAAATTTTCTCAAATAAAAAACAGTATTAGTTTTTCTAGAATCTGTTCATGAGGCGCATTGAATGAATCTTRTGGTAATCTTGGTGACTAAAATCTGATCTGTATCATATTTATTTACACCACAAACTGCCATCTTCAAAATGTTTTAACATTTATCCTTTTTTAATGTCATCTTGTAGAAATATAAAAAAGGTGATTGTCATCATTGATTTGTTTATCAGAATGACCGACAGAGATATTTTTCTGCTAATCACCATCCAGTGGTGGACAGTAATAGAGTACATTTACTTGAATACTGTACTTAAGTATATTTTTTGAGTATCTTTACTTTACTTGGTTAATTATTTTTGGGTGAACTTAGGACTTCCACTCCATTACATTTCAAAGACAAATATTGTACTTTTGACTCCACAAGATTTTTTAGAAGCTTTTTAGTTACTTGTTACTTTTGGCTCAGCATAGCTTTGTGATCCACTTTTGCTGTTTTCCTTTCTTGAAATGCATTTGGCCACACGTCATAGCTCACACCTGGGATAGATTTGGAATTACATCATTCTCGTTAACGGTGACGAGCTGAGCTCCACCTTCATTTCAAACAGAACCCAGCAATGGAGACGGCTGAAGAAACTCAAGTGGAGAAACCAGAGCAGCATGGCCATGTCTCAGCTCGATGTTTGAGTTTTTAAGACTGAAAAATAGTTTGTATCTGTTTAAACGTCTTTTCTGTTCACCATGGATAAACTACATTTCTGCATTTAAGAACTCACCACTCCCTTTATTGCATTTTTATGCTGAAGTCTTTACAGGTGGTGTAGAATTTGTAGCAGGGTGGTTCAATGTGTCGATACATCAGGTAGTTTCTRAGAGTTACAAGGTTCTGTAAATTCACTCTGAAAACAATACAGCAATGTACTGATATTAGACAATTCAATTTGTATTTTTGAATACTTGAGTATTTTTAAATGCATGTACTTTTTAATACTTAAATATTTTCAAAAGTAAGTACTTCAGTACTTTAACTTTAGATTTTTGACCGAGCAACTTTTTCTTGTAGTTTAAGATTTGACCATGAACTTAAGTACTAGAGTTGAGTACTTTGTCCACCACTGTCACCATCTAACCTCTAACRTCAGCTGGTACCACTGAGGAAGAAACAGGCTCCACACATCAGACTAGAAGAGTCAACACACACTAAACCTCTCCACACACAAGCTGTAATATATGAAGATATTAGACTGTTGTGATTAGCATGTGCCACGCATTGCACTATTTGTGTTTATCGTATTACCTGTTGTCTTTCTGTCTGTAAACTTTATGCCATTTAGGATAGAGTTTATACAACTCTCAAAGTTTGTGGGTTTGGACTTGAAAYGCTTCTGTGATGACAATATAAATCTAAATATAAGTTATTTATTTTTGTCGCAGTGAGTAGGCTTTTTTTTCATCTGCGCTCAGTCCTGCTGCTAGGCTTCAGTAGCTTTCACGTTGATCAAATTAGCAAGRAACTCTTTGATTTCATGCACCAATCTACTTTTAACAGCTTCTCTAACTGCATTTTAATGCTAGCTTCTGCTCCTGCTGCTGAAGACAATGATTCCGCCGCAGATGATCCAGCAAATGGTAAACATACAGAACAAAACATAACAATGTGTTACAAAGGAACAACTGTGAGCTGAGCTATCACTACATGGAAAAAGATGCTCGGGGTTTAACTCCTTGTTTGTTGAATTACAGCTGCTCCAGCAGAAGCTGTTGTAGTTGAGGAGCCACCTAAAGCTCCCACGCCTCCTCCCCCTGCAGGTAACGCCACCATATCTGTCAGCTTGGTTTTKCGTTTGCTCACCCAACAAGAGACATGGACAGAATGAGAGAAATATCTTAGTATATTCTAGAATCTGCAGAAAAAAGATAATATCATTCGTAAAATACTAAGCCGAAACAAGTACATCGTTTTTGTTGTCTCGCCAGCTAATCWTTCACCTTTTGTGATGCTTACTGTTTACAGCTCCCACCAGTGCTCCTCTGGATGTGTCTGTGGATGATGTGAGTGACTGCAGCCTCACCATTAAGTGGACAACACCAGAGACTGTGGGAGCATCTGGCTTGAATGGATACACTGTTGAGTACTGTAAGGATGGAGGTACGTGTGTGCATGTGCAGCTGCACCTGTCCCCAGAGTGTCAGAGGGCAGACAGATTCATTGCTGGGTGTAGACCGTATACGGCAGGCGTCAGTCTCTCGCCGTATCCCTTGATACTGCTTTTAGAAGTGCCCAATTGCTCAGATGACAGCGTGCCGTCTAGAATTTCATCATGTTGGTCCTTACTGTACTCCTTATGGGCAGGTTGTTTGTAAAACTGTGTGTTGACAGGTGATAAACCACTTAACATGTCCCATGGAGGAGCGATTAACATTTTGGAAATGAGAAATGGACACATGAGCAAATTCACACCCGTTTCCAAACCGTCATGGGATGCAGACGCACTTAAAAGTGAAAATTACTCCCCAAAGCCCAACATGAGCATAAATCTTCTGTTTCCCTTCAGAGACTGAGTGGATCGTGGCTAACGAGGAACTGACCCCAGCCAACCGCTACTGCATCAGGAACCTTACAGCGGGCGATCTGGTGAGAGTCCGCGTGGTGGCCGTAAACCCCGGCGGGCGCAGTGAACCCGGTGTACTCCCTGRGCCCGTGCCAGTCCGCGAGGTTGTTGGTGAGTGTCACCCAACGTCAACCCCCTTGAGTCAAGGTCATCAACTTGTTTTTCAGATTTGTACAAGAAAACAAACCGACCTTTCAATGTTGGTTGATGGAAAAAGAACGTCTCTTTCTGTTGCGCTGCAAGTCCAACTGTACAACATGTCCTGTGCAGAAATGTCTAAAGTTCAGTATTACTCTGGTGTAAAGCCAACTTATAAAATGTCTGTCAAGAGTTCTGTGATAGCTGTAACTAATGACCTGCCCTTAAAATACTCTTGTTGCAACCAGCAAACCAGCAAAGGTGGAGGTGGTATTAAGTGCCGGCCTCAGATGGACTGCACAGATGTAAATCCAGCAGGTGCTGACAGGTGCTTTCATTAGCTGTAAATCAAGCTTCCACTTTGATATCTTCACAAGCGGCTGCACTTTTCAGCACAAATGACACGACTGAGTGCTCAGATTTATTTTCAACAGTGTATTTATTTAATAAATTAGAACCTTCATTCCTRAACTTACTGTGTAAAACTGAYTGGAAATGTGTTAACATTTRACAAAACAAACAAAAGAAAATGCTWCAAACAGATAAATTATAAGTGTTTTTAAAAGTGCCATTGTGTGAATGGCAGTGACCCAAATCCATTAAAATGAGCACCATTAGGTAAGATTAAAACACTGCAGTGGATCACTCTGGGCCACAGCTAAAACCGATGAAAGCTTCATCAATCCCGAGTGCTGCAGGAAGTMGAGCCACCCATGAAGAGTCTGGTGCTGTCAGTCTTCAGGATGATTTAAAGGCAGCTTCACTCGGGTAAAAGAAAACATTTGGATAATGAGCCTTTTGGTTGTCATGTGATTTACTAATATTACCCTTGTCGCTGCAGACTCCCTGTCAATTTATTTATGGCACTGTCTGCTCTAGTCTTATTGGTTTCTCCCACACTGGCAAAGTGACATTATACTGTACATGCAAACTAAATCTGACACGGTGGGTAATTATTCAGCTGTTGTGGTCCTGATTACAAATCAGTTTTATTGTTCCCAGGCAACTATTTTTACTGAATGCATTGGGTCAAAAAAGTATGTTAGGTAAGAAGAAAAGGTAAAGAAGAAAAAGTAAAAGAGTAAAAACTCTTTTTCTTATCAGATATTACCTTCACTATATGCATTATCTTAAATATTAACCATGTTTTCATCAATGATATCATTGACTGTATTTATTTATTTATTTATTATTTTTTATTTTTTATTTATTGTTTTTATTTTTTGCTTTTAGCTTTTTGCCAAAACGATCAATGGAAATGGAAAGATCTTCTATAAAAATTCAGAAATTTTGAAAGCACTTAAAGTTTAAGTATGAATGATCAGTTGTAGAGATGAGACGAATGGCTCTTTAAAGGGATCCAGATCTTGACATTCTGTTTGTTTCATGAAATTGTTCAGTAGAGCCGTCCAATTTTGAACGGGTTTTGTCACCATGTACACCATGTGTCATTGCGTCACGTGGGCGGAACCATGCGTATTGTTAGGCAGAACACCCTTCCCCTTTCAAACTGAGCTGTTGTACTCCACCCCTCTGCATATTTTTCGTGAAAAAGCAAAGGGGGAATGGTTGTCTCTGTGGTTAAGAAGGAAACATAAAGATATTACAAAGAGTTAAAAGAATTACAAAATAGAACTACTGTCTTCAAATCAGTTCCTGTCGTTTGTTGTAAGAAACTGTTCAAAAGACTCGGATTGTACGAACATCACATTTCTAATCTTTTTTTTTTTGTCTTCAAAAATAAATGTTTGCCTATTTCAAGCTGATTTAACAACATAAAAATCATAAATTGCATACTTTTTTTTTCCTTTTCTAATAGATGGCTTTGTTATTGTGCCAGTGGCTTTTGCTTTAACCAGTGGTGGGCACAGTTCCCCTAAAGCACTAAAGCACAAATAGGGGAAATAATTTCCTGATTAGTGGTTCAGGGCTTTTGCTAATTTAAAAATTTATTAGTGGATTAGCACTTGCTAAATTTATAGGCTAAATTTAGAAGCACTAACTGAGGCCTATAAATGTTATTGATCAACATTAATGTTAACAGCTGACAGTGAAAGCTGTCACACATTTTGTTCATTTGTGTTTTACTCATCCACAAGATGACAATATATTGACTATTTGAACCCAAATATGGCTGTGGAATGTCAAATGATAAGTCTTAAGAGAGAAATATGTGACTCATGTTGTCTGTTGAAGAATGTTCATGGGTTGACTGGGTTGTTTTAATGCTTTAGAATTAGCTTTTGCTAAAACTTTCAGTGCATTAGAGCTTTAGAATTAGGAGACCTAAATATTTGAGTTAGTGTTTTGAGCAAGTGGAACTAAYTTTTAGATTAGTGCTGCCCACCACTGGCTTTAATATTATTTATCCAGGTGGAAGTCTCATTGAGATTAAAAAATGTTGGTTTTTTTTCAAGAGATTTGAATGTTATTCCACATATTTGCTTCTAATGTTCCTGCTTCAGTTTTTATTAATAGATGTGGCTTAAAATGCACATTGGTTTGTTTTAAAGCACAAACACTCTGCTGCACTGACATGGTCGTCAACCTGAGTAGACACACCCATGTTATCCACTTTTAGATAAACAGCTTATTGCCTCTGATGGTATTTCCTGTTTGTGGTTCAAACCACATAAAAACCTTTTGAGGGACAAGTGCGGTCGTATAAACAGGAGTGCTGGACAGCTGAGAGGAGTGAAACATGAACCTAATTGGATTCTAGGTGGTATATTCAGCTCTGTGTCAGCCACGCAGCCACTTGCACAAACTGATTGAGACAAACTGTCCTACATGTGCTGAAAGACCCCCACAGCCCACACACAAAGACCTTTTTTATCCAGAGACAAAGACAGATTACATATTGTTTCCAGTAGCACTCAGTGGCTGCTGGATGTTGTAATTCCAGCAACGCGTCTGGACATTGCCAGCAGATTTGTTGATTATCAGGGATCAGTGTTTGAGCCAAATCTGGAGGTAGACCTGATCTTCCTGGGAAACGATGGCTTCAAAAGCTGAATCCCGGCTTTGGCAACAAYGGTATGGTGACAAATGTTTAGGACAAGGGCTGATAAGACATGCTGGGCAAGACAGGGAGAAAATAGAGCTGTGTGAGGAAGATGAAGAGGAAGTCAATGAGGTGTGAGCTCAGAGTGAGTTTTGAGTTGATCAGCAGAAACACCAGGAGAGGGACTGGTTAATGTATCTTTTAAGCCCACCGAGATATTGAGACATTTGCTGTTTGTGCAGAATCATGTAAAGGATGCTGTCCGTGATACTTGAGCAAAACCAAACCAGCCTGCATGCTGGTGGTGTGGATGTTGCACAAAGTCCCACACATGATGCAATTTCATACAGACGATTCTGTTCATGGGGAAAAAATGAGCGGCACTCGTAACTGACTCTAGATGCGATACTGATCAGCTGAAAGTGATGACGTTGTTTTGCAGGGTCTTTGCACATGACTCAAGGGTGCATGTGTACGGCTCCAGCCAAGGCRTTCTTGTCGCCAGAGCTATTTTAAGAGCTGATGAATGCAGGGCTTTCCT
Organism: Austrofundulus limnaeus; assembly: GCF_001266775.1. Taxonomy (NCBI): domain Eukaryota; kingdom Metazoa; phylum Chordata; class Actinopteri; order Cyprinodontiformes; family Rivulidae; genus Austrofundulus; species Austrofundulus limnaeus. The sequence continues at coordinate 4,215,989 of NW_013952405.1, forward strand.
GTATTCCCTCTCTCTGCCCAGATACTGTCGTTTTGTTGATCGACTTAAAAACCATGTAACTCAGAAAATTTTATACATTTCCTGGATATACAACAGAGTTTGTTTCATTGTGTGTTGTTGGCTGGTAATTGTAGCAAATTTAAAAAAAAAACAAATTACTTCATACAGGAAATTCAACATTTCTTTGGATGTTACAGGAGTAAAAATATACATGAATGTGACAGGGACTAAGCATGTTCGCCTCAACATTTCAGATCGACCCAAGATCCGCTTGCCTCGCGCTCTCAGGTCCCGATACATCAAGAAGGTTGGGGAGCAGATCAACCTGGTCATCCCATTCAACGTAAGCTGACATAAATGAATGAAAACTCTGCAAACATTACATTTAATCTAACATTTCTTGCTTTTTAAATCGCTTCCTCAGGGAAAGCCCAAACCTACAGTGACCTGGCTGAAGGATGGCCAGCCTTTGGATGCAAAGCGAGTCAACATCAGGAGCACTGACAGGGACACCATCATGTTCATTCGCAGTGGTCAGAGGGAGGATTCTGGTGTTTATCAGGTCATGGTTAAAGTGGACAGCTTTGAAGACAAAGCAGACTTTACCCTTCAGATTGTAGGTGAGTCGTATGTGTGGTCATGTACGCAAGAAATATGTGGATGCAATATGTTTATTTGACCTTCCTGATGAATCTCACTGGTTGACTTCTTGGATCTGAACCTTGCAACTTGYTCCAACAGTAAACAAATTCACCTCTATCACTATTCTGAGTAATCCAGAGTTTAACGTTTCTAATGCTGGCAGAACTGTTTATTTGCCAAGTTAGACACAGATTTTGATATTTTATGCTATAMTAAAAGTGACGTGCATGTCCTCAGAGCTTCCTGGTCCTCCTACTAGCATAAAGCTGGTCGATACATGGGGCTTCAATGCTGCTTTGGAATGGACTCCTCCAAAGGATAATGGCAACTCAGAGATCACTGGATACACCGTCCAGAAGGCTGATCAGAAAACAGGGGTATGGCACAAAACTGCTTTAAATGAAACTAGCTCTCTTTGAAGGAGTGCATATCTTCGGAGCTGTTAAGTAACAATGTAAACATTGTGTTACTTTACTTATGTATACATTTTGGTTATCTATACTTTATGCTAGTAATTATTTTTCAGACGACTTTTTACTTCTACTCCTTMAATTCTAAAAAAATGTTTCTTCCATTTCTTTTCTTGTATGTACAGCTGAAACCTGTCGCTTATTTAATTTTCTATTTTTCAACCTTTAACATTTTAGGATAACATCATAGTCATGATCTTTAGAAAGATGTTTTTTTTTGGGGGGGGGGTGTAATAAATATAATTTTGGTAATTCTAACCACTTACTTTTACTCATTATTTTTACTACTTAAGTACTTTTAATACTAAAGCACATTTTATGTCAGAAATTTACTTTTGGTACTTCAGTACAATTAATGTCAAATGTTTGTAATACTTTTACTCAAGAAATATTCTTAGAGGAGACTAACTTTTACAGAAGTCATTTTATGGTAAGATACTTGCACTTTCACTCAGGTATCATTTTAAGGTTATTTATACAACCCTGCACATCGTCCACCACCTCACAATTTGAAGAACAAATCAGCCATTTTTGTGTTCAGGTCAAATAGTTCTGGCAGCCATCTTGAATTCAGCTGACCAAAAGTACATCCAATGACAACTACTAATTTATTAAAATGCATCATGTGTGCAAAGCTAAAAGAATTGTCATGTTGCGTGTCCACGTCCTGCAGGAATGGTTCACCGTGCTGGAGCACTATCACAGACTCTCTGTCACCATCTCAGACCTCATCATGGGCAACTCGTACTCCTTCAGGGTGTTCGCTGAAAACCAAGTGGGCCGGGGCGAGAAGAGCGCTGCCACCAAGAAGACAGCCACAATCCAGAAAACAGGTGACTTCATTAACCTGTGTGTTCCCTTTATGCTCAGGGTCTGGTTTGTTTATATGAAGATGGCTCTAGAGACGAGGCTGCAGCCCTGAATACAGTAATGAGCTGCAGTTAGTCTGTGAGAGTTTAAAGTGAATGCTCGAGGAGTTGAAATGACCTTGGCATTACTTTAAACAGAAGTGGGTAACGCTCGTTGCCACTGCTCAGATTTCACATGAGTTTAACAACCTGTGAAACTATTAAACCCTCCAGTAGTCTGCATGTGTGTGTGCTGAAGTGTGTTTTATGTACCCCTGAAATATCCCTGGTGATGGTCTGTTTATTTTGCAGTCTGTTTATTTTGCAGTCTGCGTGGTTTGTCAGGTAACTTTGTGTTTTGTGTATTGAAATCAGCTCAGTAACTGCATGGTACAATTTTATCACATAAAACAAAACATAGAAACATTCCAATATTAATGCTGTGTTTTAAAAAGAAGAAAAGTATTTCTTCATTGAAGTATTTTTATCAAGTGGACTTTTGCTTCATTTAACTGCAAATGTTTGATGACAATGAGACATTAGAATCAAAATTTTGCAGGTGACTTTTGATACATATTTACCTTCATACATTAGCTGCTGCAACATGACTATTCCAGGATTATTGTGGTTATCTAAGCTATATTTGAGCCCTAGCTTGTAGAGTGCAACTTGAAGCATTGARTCTTTTTTTAATTTCAAGCATTTTGTCAATTGTACCCAGAATTTCTCAAAATACATTTAAATTTTCCACAACCTGCTCATAAGCAGTACTTCATCGAACACAATTTACACACAGCCGCAATAAATATTTGTATTCTCTTCTCAAAATGTTCACAGAATGTACCAGAATGTAAAGTATCGACCACAGTAAACAAAAAAAGTGTTTTGTCTAATATCAATATGTAATTTTCTTTCATAAATAGCATAAAGGTAGTTGTTCTGTATACTTCTAAATAACACCAATKGTAAATTAACATTTCATAAGGCTTTTTTTAGGATTGTTTTAGGATTTTACAAATGTTTCTCCGATGTAGTGATTGATGTTTGTAATGCAGGTATTGTGTATAAACCTCCTGAGTACCAGGAACGTGACTTTAATGAGGCACCCAAGTTTACAACCCCGCTCATCGACCGTGCAGCCACAGTGGGATACACAACCAAGCTGCTGTGTTCTGTTCGTGGAAGTCCCAAGGTCAGTCATACTGGTTCATGGGTCAAAAAGTTCCATTTTTAAACATCCCCTGAAACGAAGTGTACATGAYTTATTTCTGAGTTGTTGCTGAATTTTCCAACTTTTCTTTCATACATGATTTACTATTTTTTATCAGTGCAGATACTTCTTGATMCTACTGAGAAACTATAACTGTAACTATAACTCTGCTATACTGACCGCACTATGTTGCTCACTACATTTAGTTCTTTTTCTGTTCAAGTACACTGATGTGATCATTTTGAGCACTCYCTCTAACCGTACAGCGGTCAGGTTGTTACAGTATATTCTTCTGCTTCAGCCAATACTTTGGCAGGAAGTTAGACGTTCTTAGTAAAGCTATTTTATAACACCATATCTAAATAAACATGAGTACAAGTTAAGTGCAACAATGCATTCTGTGCAACGTCATTTGCCATGGGAAATATTCAAATGARAAGTTTTCATTAAATCCCTTTCTTGTCGTTTCCAGGACAGTGATCATTCTAAGTTTAATGTAGGCAAACAGGTGATGAATAGTTGCAGGTTAATGGCACCAGTTGTCCTTAGGCTTATTGATATTTCAACCATAAACAGTCTCAAAATGTGTCCAGTCCACCCAAGGATCATCAGTAATAATTGCTATTGCACTTTTTCTTCAGATGTTACTGTCACGACTAAACAGACCCACCACTGAGCAGGGCTCACACTGACATGTCTGTCTGAAGTTTGGCATGTTTCTCACTCTTCTTGGCAGCTGCAGTTCCTGTTAAAATGATCCTTACAGTTGTTCAACTGACAGATTAGGTGGGAAGCCAGTGTGGAAATGCTGTTGAGCACGATGTCCTTGGTGAAAGTTCAAAGACAGCTGTGGATGGATGGTCTGCGTATGTCAGTGTGGACGATATAAATTAGCCTGCTAAATCTTTCCTGATTGTCCTTGAGTAGCATGAAATTTGCAAAAATAAAAACATGGGAATTAATGGAAAGTCAAATTGTTTTGTAAAAATAAATTCATTAATCTGAGGGATCAGTACAAAAGACTACTTTAATTTGCTCCTTCAAATGTCTTGTCACAGAATAAAACCATTTTTTCAGCATTATAATAAAAACTAAAATACAGTTTTATTTTAGTTTATGTTGTGTCTACTTTCTTTAACATACTTGTTTTTTTTTATCTTAAAGGCC
>NW_013952405.1:4220475-4224124 GCF_001266775.1 Austrofundulus limnaeus
AAGGCTCATGAAGGACAAACTGCGGTGGCGGCGTCAAAAACGGTTTTAGTTGTAAAACTATAAATATAATATTTGTTGTCTGTCATTGTAGCTGGGATAATTTTACTTATTAAAGCTCATAATCTTACCACTTGAAACATAAGTAGCCCTGAAGCTGCTGGTAGACATCGGTTGGAATTATCAAAGGTTTTTGACACCTGAGAGACACCGTAGCAACTCCTTTGCGTTTGGAAGCGGGGGTGGGGTGGGGGGAGAACGAGGGAGGATGATTCAGCCACTCAATCACTAGATGTCGCTGAAAACAACAAATCCTACACACTGTGCCTTTAATGATTTTACTTGTATAAATTAAAATTCCATCCTATTTAATCCTTGGTCACAAGGCTGCTTTCTTCTTTGCTATAACTTGTGCAGCACTGTTGAGGTACAGCAGAAAGGCCTGTCCAGAAGACTGATACGTTGTCCTTCTGTCTCTGATAAAAYGTTGTCACATATAGAAGAAGAGGCYACATTAGAAGCTGAGAGAGGAGCACTCAAAAGAGACAGATAAGAAGTTAAGCTCGATGGACTGTCATGTTTACACGGATGTGTCGCCATATCACAGCAGATGCTATTTTTGCTGCTGGTCCAGACTGCAGCGTAGCTTCCTTTTTATCAGTGTGAAAGACAATCTCTGTGCTCTCCGCTGACATAAAGGCAGGGGGTGAATCGTTTGGTTTACATTGTCTTGATTTAACCACTAATCTYTGTTGTTTAAATAGGCTCATGCATGCAGAAGGTGCTTGCAGTTGTTTTAGAATGTATGCGGAAGGAACAGTATGTGCAATATGTGCTGATGATTTTTATTCATTCTTACAGCACGGGTTTTTGTGAAATTCAAAACATAAAAACGGAACACTTTATCGAATCATTTTTTTATCCTTACAGCCTAAGATCGAGTGGTTGAAGAATCAGATGATCATTGGTGACGACCCCAAGTTTYGTCAGATTTCTAACCAGGGCATTTGCTCCCTTGAGATCCGTAAGCCGTGCAGCTTTGATGGTGGTGTGTACACCTGCAGAGCCAAGAATGCCCAGGGAGAAGCCACTGTGTCCTGCAAACTGGAGGTCAAACGTATGTACCAATAGGCATGATATATCATGCAAAATCCACCTTTTTAGCCATTAAGTACATTTTGTTGTCTATTTGGAGTCTCTAGGAGTACAGAAATTTTAATTTAGTCTCCCCTTGTGCGGCGTAGATATCTCTATATTCTGTTTGGGTTATATTTTTTCAACTTATTCAGTTTTTTCTATTCTCTATTATGTTTTCTTAACTATAACATCAAATTATTTGTAATAGAACTTCTAAATAAGGTCTGTACTTACAAACTAATCAATTTTGTTGTCATCAAAACTTTGACTGTCTCTGGGTTGGACTCTGGCTCCAACATGTAAGGCTGGATGAACAAGTCTCCTGTTGTTGACATCTTTTGATTAATTTGTGAATATAAAATTTCTGTGCAGCTTTATAGTCATAAACCGCTCTCTCAAAGTACAATGGACTGCTCTGGAATCTAGAAAGAGGTGGAGTGTGAAGCATCTCATTTGGATTTAAAGAGACAGCGTCAAAACGAGTTGATCCGAGACACACTTCACAAAAGGGGTGAAAGAGGGGCTTGTGGAGTTACAAGAAGGAGGAATTCAGACCAAAGCTTTGCAGTTCCACTTTATATAGGCCCCAACTGAATGATTTAAATGTTAAAAAGAAGGATTTTAAAGCAAGAAAAGTCTCCTTTAATACTCTCTTTGTTCAGGGTTGTGTTGTGCTGTGCTGTTGCAAAATGTTAATTCATTTGAAAATAATCTCCATTCTTTCTTTTTATATTTTTCTTCCAACAGAGGTTATTCTTCCAGAGGCCAACAAATAAAAAGGGGAAATAAACCAAAATACCCAAAGGTAAAGAAAAAATAAGCAGAATATCAATCATCAGTGTCACAGATCGTAAATGTAAATAGTAACCTCTACTTTCCAAAAATTACARCCCCAGTAGCTTAAAAACATGTTTTCAAGAACAAAAAAAAAGGAAAATGTAAAACCTGAAATACCTATTTTTGGTACTTTTAATGCTAAAACATTTTAAGTATCATGAGAGAAAATTACAGTAAAACATTTAAAAAATTCCCCATCCTAACTAATTTAATATCCAATATTTTAGGAAAATGTCACCAGAATAGGTTTTCCTTYTAAGGAAGGACAGCCACCTTGTTTTAAATATAATAAACATGTTTTTAAAATCATTGTACAATGTTTAGGGTTCTTGTACTCAGTTTGAAAACCACTGGCATCGGGACACCCTTAGTCACAAACCCTCAACTTATCCAAAATGAAGCGAATGGGATCAAAACTCCCTGCATACTTGATGTGTTCACACTTGTATATGTCGTCCTTTGATAACTTAAACAACGTTTAACACAAAGTACACACCATGCCCCGAAAAGTGATGCAAATGAGTGTTAAGATGTGGGATGAAAGAAACGGCTGAATAATAAAATATCCTTTCRAGGGGGAAAATGAAAGAGCAGACAGGAAACACCTTTGAGTGGGGGACAGGGGTGATGTCAGCACAGCCTCTAAAAATGACCCCAGATGATGTAATGCACAGCCTTACTCTTCACATTACCATGAGTTGACAGGCCGGTGGAGTTCTTGGAAGGAGGAAGAGGCCACAAACAAAACAGGCAGTCTGTGATAGAAAGTACTTATTGGGTTGTGAAGATAGAGACCTTTTAAAAAAGGCAATCCAAATATGTTCTACTCAAAAATACCTGGTTGTCTAAATTTAACTCTCGTCTTTATTTATCTTCCCATCAGTGCCTTTGAAGGAGCATCAWAATCCAGGTCTTATATTGTAAGTTGAGTTGTCAAATGCATTGCTTACATTGTTATGACAGAACGCTGCTAACCTGTCTTTTTTTAGGAACACAAATAATAAAATTTTATAAATTAGAGATATAGAAAATCAGTGCAATATCTTGTATGTGAACACAATGCACGTATAATAACTCCCTCCATCCCTCTATTTATTTAACCTTCCTGCCAGAAAGTTACAGTAAGTGAATGAAGAAGCTGCAGCTGGCTGGCTGTGCAGAAGTGTGAAAACAAACGAAGGGACAGAAGAGCAGACCTACATCTCTACATCTACTGTACCTGTACTCCCACACATCCTGACTGTCCCAGTCCTGATCCTGTTTGAAGACACACACCTCAACCATCTCAGTTTGACAGATGTGATATTTTAGTTGGCGTCTTGTATAAGGGACTGTAACTGTCACATGTCCATTTTTCTGTTTATGCACTAAGTCATTCTCTACACAATAAAACATCTGTGAATGCATTAATATGCTCATGAAATGACCGTTGATAATAAAACTATATTTTACTAAATTCAGTGGCTTTCTATTCTTTTAAAATATATTATTTCACATTTACCATTATGAATAAAAATACAGGTTTAATATGGTTTACAGCATGCTGTTAAATTTGTCAACGAGTGACTCTGAGATACAGATAAGTAGCCACTTCTATAGCTGTGTCCTTGTGTTTGGTTAATTGTGATACTGAGGTATTGACAATTTAGACTTTTTGAGTGGATGAGAGGATTAGAAA
>NW_013952405.1:4224230-4226902 GCF_001266775.1 Austrofundulus limnaeus
CTTCCTTGTCCGACATTAAACAGAGCCCGGCAGAGGAGGGAGGGGCGGGGAGGCTGTTGCCGTGCAGCACTTCAAGAGCTGACCTGCGTCTGACCTCAAAGTGCACAAGCAACCAACTTCAGCGTTGGCTGCGATTTTGAAGCTGAAATCGCGTTCGGTGTGAACGCTGCATTAGAGAGGCTTTTATATCAGAACACGGCCGCTGCGACGAAACCGTGGAGAAGACACGTCATCGTGGAGAAACGTTAACCAATATGGAAATGAGCCTGTAGTACCACTGCTCAACCCATAGAAAGCAGCAAAAAGACCTTTTTAGACYAAATATTGCAGATTTGAAAAAATACGAACAAAAACGCCAAAATTAGCTCAGAAATAGTAGTATATAACATTTTAGACACATTGTAGATAGTTTATCAGCTTAAAAAAGTTAATTCGGGGGTAAGTTACCCTTTAAAGATGTTCATTTTGAGCAAAAAAGGAGTAAATATCAAGTAGTTCAAAAAATCTGTTATAAAAGGAACCTCTCCGTGTAAAGAAAAAATATATATATATTTTCTGAACCACTGAATTAATATAAATGAACTTTTATGTAACAGTTCTGTTATACACAAGTTCAGTTTAAAAACCAGTTAATGAAATTTTGGCGACATCTAGTGACGAGTAACAGCAATAACAATAAGCAACTACAAAAGTTCCTTGAGCATTTTTTTTTTTATTTTGGTACTGACGTGTGGCCACTGTTTTAAACTTAAGATTTGGCCCAGCTCCCACAACATCACATTTGAGCAGAGCATGTAAAAAAATAGTTATATTAAATTAAATTTATCTTTGGTGGTCATCATGGATTTTGTATTTACATTCATATTTTGCTAAAGATTGTTCTTGGCTACTACTATGTAAGATTTCAGCTGTGTGTTTTTAAATGACTAAATTATAGCCCTTTTGTAAATTTTGCATTACTGCTTATTTTAAATTAGGAATAGCAACGAGCTCGTATTTGGGATCATTCGTAGATACACCACAACTAATTTCAGTTAAAAAAAGGTACTGAAGTGGCTGAATTATGGCCATTTCAAGTTCACCTTAGTTGGCATGTAACATTTTTGGTTAGCATTTATAATTTTTAAAGGATATAATAGGCTACTACTACATAYTTTTCAGCTTTGTCTATAAAAGGTTGAATTATAGGTTTCTGTAAAATTATCATTAATGGTTATCTTGGAGTAGGACTAGCAATCAGCATGTCTTTGGGATCATTCTTGGCTATTATCACGCAATATTTTAGATCAGTATTTTCTATAAAATACCTGAATTACATTCATTTGAAAATAGATGTGGCACCCATATTGAATTTTCACATCTAGAGTAGTTTTTTTATGTGCCCCCTAAAAAACACGTTGTCAACTCTGTGACCCCACTTGCAAAAAAAAAAATCTAGCACCTCCCCTACTTTGGAACCCATTCATTTAGCTTTTTTTCATATGCATGGGAATAATAAATTATTTTAAAGCATAAATGAGAAAAACATTAAGAAATTAGAAAAATGTGTTACAACGACTTATGGTTATGAATCTAAAACCACCTTATAATGATCCTTGAAATGTGATAATTCCCAGGATCAACAATATCAGTAAATGCAAATAAAAATAAGCACAGGAACATAACATAGTTTACCTTGTCCTCCTTCAAACAGATGTTTACCTCTTTGGAGACTCTGTCTTTGAAAAAAGTCTGAGGTAGTTGGACCATTCTGGAAAGATGTAACAAATAATGAAGGTTAATAACATCCTTCAGCTAGCTAGGAGGAAAGAAATTACCTTAATCCTACTGACAGTTACCCTAAAGTGGTGAGGTTATCCTACTAAAATATAGCCTACCTGTTTGACTCATTATCACTCCTATATTATTCACTCATCTATTACCTTTTCCTCTTCTATGGCTGATGACCTCTTCTGGAACTCTGCTCTCACGAAGGAATTTGGAGACAGTGGTCACACTGCACATGCACATTTTGTGAAGATGCAGCACAACAGTGTTTACCTAACAATTAAAACAGGGTCACTGTGCCAGCTTTGCTGAGATGCGCTGAAATCCTTTGTTGAATGTTTAATCACATCATGTCAATCAACAGTTGGGGAAGTCTCAGCAGATCACATTACGAACACAATTCAAGTGTGCAACTTTGCAGAAATGCTAACAACGTTGCTATTAGTTTTAGCTAAAAGACCGGCTGAGGTGCTTATCCAGAAGAAAAAATAGGAGGRGAGATGACCTGTAACTCTCAAGCAGTAGTTATTGCAGCAGAACAACACCTACTTGMTGCAGCCCTGTTGAAGCTTCTTCCTCACAGTCTCAGACGGATCTCGTTCACGGCGTTCATGACAAGTCTGCACCTGGAAGAAGTTCTTCTGATCCAGGAGAAGAGCGCACATGCCCGCATAAGCAAACTAAACTCTAGGCAATATTCTGGCATTTTTGGTCGGAAATATCCGATTTTAAATCTAGAAAACTTGTGTTTTTTTTTCTCATGAGTTTACTAGTTTTTTTTTCTTGTAAATTTCTGCCTTTAATTATGGAAATTTCTGAGTTTTTTTCTCACAAATTTGCGATTTTTCATCATAAGAAAATTTTCTGTTTTTTCTTGTGAATTTCTGACTTTACCGTGTCAGAAA
>NW_013952405.1:4227022-4232051 GCF_001266775.1 Austrofundulus limnaeus
TTTTCTCGAAAATTTCTGAAATTAATCTCAGAAATTCTGAGCTTTTTTCTCAGAGATTTGCTCCTCCTTTTCTTTTCATCTGCAAAGTGGCCCTAATACACCGTCATGGTTAAAGTCAAGAGAAACAGACAATTTGATCAGACTTAGAATATGGGTCTTCAAAAAAAATTTTTCCCTTCTTGCCTTTCAGGCCTTCCGTAGACACCTTATGATGAGCGTAGTGAGTCAAAACTGACAGGAACAGAAACCTGCTGCATCCCTGGCACATGACAGCTGAGACGTGCAGGAAGTTGTATCTTGACACAGTTTTAAAACTTGAGCAGCTAAAACTCAGTCTACACAGCAGGATCCTTGTTTATAACTCCAGAAACATGTAATCCATGTCTTTCAGTAAAGTTTTTCTGTAAAGATAAGCTATTATAAAGCCCATTTTCTTAATTTGCTTTTCTAGGGTGTCACTTTTTGCTGAAGACAAAAGGATGTTGTGGAGTTTGTGGTAAAGTTGATAAAAAAAACTGTAGCTTCCGCTCGAACATTCAAATCATGCAAAAAGGTGTCYGAAACTCTTCTACCTTCTTTTAAGCATGTTTTTTATACACTTTGATTATGACTTGTGGCTCCTTAATGTTTCTTTAAATAATTAATAAAACAATGTTTTGAGATTAAAAAAAGTTTTATATTTTTCCACCTTTTCAAACTTCCTATCTGTAAAGCCCTGGGATGGGTTTATTGCGGGGCGATACATTTGGAAAGCATCGAAATATCCCTTTGTTTTTGTTAACTTCTTTCATTTCCCCTAACTCTGTGCCACATCTCAGCACAAATCAGCATGTTAAATATGTGAGTGCGGTTCACCAGCACGCTTCCTGTTGCTTCAGCAACACACACAAAGTTGATGACAGAGAGACAGGAAAGCTGCTGCCTGAGGTGAGAACAGAAATGAATACGCTGCACACACCCATCTCAACTTCAAGCTATTTCTTTTGCTGAACTTGACTACATGACAGATATATGACTCMACTCAGCAGCACAGCCTCCACGTGTGAGGCTCAATGGAAAATGTGGCTTCTCAAGGTCTTCGCTGTGATATGTAAGTTTTTAATTGCTTTGTTAATTTTTTTTTTATGATTCCAATCTGATGACATGTACTCAATTTGTCATTGAACCTATCTCTTTATTTGATTTGACAGATTTGGCTGCTGTTTGTGCAGCTCAGGATGACGCYACTGGTAGGAAAACAAGTCTAACGCTGAGTTACATTATACAGTTTTGCGCTGAGCTGATTAAGCCGGTTCARCGTTTTAACTGGAAACGATCACCGTTTTCYGTCCACTAACAATGTTCACARTTTATTCAATGTGTAACGGGGACATGCTTTAGTGAATGTATTTAGTTGATCAAGTTGGTATCTGACCGGAGTAACGTTCAGGAACTAAACATGAGGAACATGAAGTACTTTATTGTCATGAGTGTGGCAGTTAGGTGTCAACTTGTGCAAGTGTTCTCTTATGTAAACATAATGTTATTTCATGCTTCATTCAGGTCATTCTGTCCATTTTAAAGTATGAATTCAGCTGTTTTCCACTTCAAAGATATTTAACCAAAATGTTTGACCACGTAAGGCCCCTTTTTAGGGCTGCAAGCTGTTTGTTACAGTCTTAACACTAGGTTTTATCAGTTCAAATATAATTTAGAAAAAAAAATCCTGCTTGTTCTAATCTAAATGTTGCTCTTACAGCAGCCACCCAGATCATCACAGAAAGTGTAACCACCACTCATCTGACAACAACTGTCTTTGGTGAGAATGTGAACTCTAATTTCGTATAAAACAGTCAACAGTCTAATTAGAAGTTTTAGATCCATGTACTATCTTGGTGTTCTATGGGCTTTGAACTGTTTGACATTTTTTAAATGATTAATTTGGCACTGATGTGATAATTTAAGAACACTTCCTGTCATTTTAATCTTTGCAATACAACTTTTAAATGATTTAACATTTGACATTTTTCAGTGTCTCCACAACCTGTTCTGGAACTAAAGTCAGCTTCGTTAGATGTCTTCACCACTGAGAAAGTGGAATTAAAGTGTACCATCCCTGACATCTCTGACTGGACCATCTCCTGGAAGAAGGATGCCACTTTTATCGAACCACATCTGTCTGATTCAGCAGATGGGTCTGTGCTCACAATTGCTTCAGTGACAACAGCTGATTCTGGCAATTATACTTGTCATGGACGGCACAAAACAAAAACAGGTGTCAACACTAACACTAGCAACCCGCTTTCAGTCAGTGTTACTGGTAAGTTTATTTACGGTTCATCACTAGTCTTTTTTTTTTGTTTGTTTTATAAGAATGCATGATAGTATTTTTGTAACAGTAACTTTGGTTTCTTTGTTCTGAATTGCAAACAAGTCCATGCTCATTATAGCTCCAGGTTTATGTTTTTGTTTAGTCCATTAAGATGACTTTGTTGTGAATCAGTGCTTAAACAAACTGAACTGAACTGATTTTTTTATATTTTTAATTTTTATCTCAAGTTAATGTGATGCATTTTTAAGAGCTACCAATACCAGCTCTAATACAGAAACTTTTCTGGAGCTAAAGTTAGCCTAAACAAAATATAGTTTTCCTATTCCTACAAAYAAACTTGGGAGGGTATCAGTTATTCCTTTATAGTCTTTTGTTAAATTGTTCATTTTTCCATATTTATAGTATTTTAAAAAGCAACCAAGGCAGTGGTAAGGAGTGTGAATGTTATACTCTTTAAACTCTGGTTAACAGAGGCATCCGATCAAAATAATGGCTCATGAACAGCTTAAACTCTATCTTATGGCAAATCAGCTCAGTTCTCAACAGCTGAGGGTTAAATTTATTCATTCAGGGAGCGTTCCTCTTGCCATTACCATTATTTAGACAACACAACACATTTAAGTTTGCGGTTAAAGATGTTCTGTGTGGATGTGTTTCTTTTCGGACCGACCAACACCCACTTTGACACAGCGGACCAAAATCTCTGATGTTTTTTGTTACCGAAGCCGTGGAGTTCAGCTGCCAAGTGAGCAGCCCYAACTGGACCTTCGTCTGGTACAGAGATGATAAACCACTCAATAAACAAGGATCATCGCTCGAAATCCCATCAGTTACTGAAGCCAGTAAAGGATTTTATGCCTGTAAAACTCACTTTGAATCCAGACATGTTACCTCGGTATTCAGCAACAAAATTGAACTCAAAGTTTATTGTAAGTTTTGTGCTCATTGTATCAAATACCCAGATATCCTGAAACGATTATGGTACACAATTTCTTTAAACAACAGGGACACTAGGGTTAGTGTTGAAAAGAATATGATAATGTGTCACTTTCATCTTGTCTTWGTGAGGCTTTTTATTGCTCACGAGCACAGAAAAATCAACAAATGGATCCATACGAACATAATGTAGCACAGTGTAGAATTGTGTAACTTGTCAATTGGAAGATTTCAGGACAATTTTTAAAATTTTAATTGACTTCTGTTACTGTAGAGATCACACACACTACTATGACAGTATCAGAAGATACTGTAAGCATAAGCTCTGCATTGTTTTGGTGGGAAAAAATACATGTCATACAGTAGCTTAATCAAGCACCTTTGTCTCGAATTTTTTAGCAGACTGTGATGAGGAGCAGATGGAAAAAGGAAGAAAATAAAGTGTTGGTGTTATTAAGTTGTTGACTAGCAACACAAAAATTAGCGTTCACCCTCTTTACTTTTGAAGTTACTCTCACAGATGGCAGCAGAATAACATGCATGTGTGGCATTAGCTCCTTTGCATTCAATTTAGCTCAACATTTGATTTTGTCTGAATGTCCATATAAAGACGTGTATAGGGTTTAAAGGCTAAATTAAAAGCTACAAATAAGGAACTGTTTGTGGGTGGGGATTCTTGTATTTTTTTTTTACTTCTGTAAAAATGAAACCTAAATTTAGGTGTGGGAATGTGTCAGTTTTTCTTTCTGTATAGTGCTGTCACTGAGCCCTATTTGTATGATTTAACATTATAATGTTCCATTTTCCATGTTTGATTTTAACAGCAAACAGACCCAAGCCTGCTCTGACACGAAGTTCAGACATTGACATGATGTATCCTGGAGAAGCGATCACCTTCACGTGCAATGTTGATGTGTCCTCTGGATGGGAATATGTGTGGTACCATAATGGAAGCGAAATCCACTCACCCAGCAGTACTTATAGTTTACCTTCTATAGCTCATTCTAACAGTGGAGAGTACTGCTGTAAAGCCAAGAGAGGCCTATTCTTCACAGATCAGAGTGTTTCTACCATTCTTCAGGTTTCAGGTAAGCATTTATTTGCATCACCAGTTAGGTCCCAGTGTAGCAAAAGCAGTATGAACCTGTGTGTAATAACATGTGAGGTACTTCATCATCTGATGTATGAAGTATGTACGTTCATTTATTTTGCAGTTTTGTATAGGTTTTATTAAAAAAACATAAAATACTTATGTAAATTAAACAAATGGGTATTAAAACAGAAGTGAGCTTAAATACCTACCCAAATCAATCTCAGCATGACTCAAACCAAATATTTTAAAGATAATTGTTGCCTCGGAATAACCATGTCATTCTATGTGGAAGATTATATACATATTTTTTTTCTGCCAAAAATCTTGCAAAGCAGAATAAACCATCATAACTATTCACATGTAAAACCCAATCTATTTCAGCTATAACATTTGTTTTGTTTTAAAACTGTAATGGAAAAATGGTTATTTAATGTAAAAATGTTCATAATACCTTTATAACCATCAAAAATTGGAATTTATGGTATAATGAATACATTAACCTATGATATACTGTAAAGTTATAGTGATACAGTGGTTGATTTTATTTGATTTGATTTATTGATTTAACAAGAAAAGATTACTAAAAATCAAGCCTGACTCAGCATAATTGTTGTTTTACAGCAGGTTCCTGTTGTGCAGCACATAAAACACTCAGAAATACAGCATCACAATCACATCATTATACACCA
>NW_013952405.1:4232459-4239424 GCF_001266775.1 Austrofundulus limnaeus
GAGTATTTCTTGTGAACATAAACTGCAACACCACCTCCAAGCCTATCAGTACGGTCTCTACGATACAATGAATAAGTTTCAACTGAAAGAAATGAATTTGGTATAGCAGGAGCCATGATTCTGATATAGCCATAACATGTGCTTGTGTCTGAGCAAGTATTACTTTGAATTCATCCAGTTKAGGTACAAGACTTMTCATATTTAAATGACAGATTTTAAAGCCTCTAATTTTACCTAGTTGATTTAGCGTCCCTGGATTTTTTATTTATTTTTAGACAGGAAAATTGCTTTTGCTTTCTTACTGATGTGTTCAGACTTGACATAACAGGAGGTTGTCTAACCTTTTCAGGATATAATATAGATCCCTGTGTAGACTGTAATTGAGTTGGATTTATATAAGATACACCTGTGCACAAACCCAGGTCAAGATAATCATTAAATACATATGTAAAAAATCCCATAAAATTTAAAAAAGTGGACATAAATACATTTTTATCTGGACCTGGATTAAGTTCAATATTTCCAATGACTAAAATAATATTAAACAGAAGTCTTAAATGTTGTTTCCGACTGGTTAAAACAGAGTCTGTTATGTCCGTACCTTTAGCACTAATGTCTTTAGTCCACTGATGAAAAACAGTAACATAGGCCGAAATTACTACCCGATCAGGTGAGGTTCTGAAGCCAGTCAGTAGCTTGATGGTCTTTTCTTCGCTGAATGGTGCACACTTCAAAGCTTGAATAACATGGTTCCCATGTCGGTTATTGGTCATGATATATTTTGTTGTCTTTGAGTATAGTATAAAATATATATTTTATCTCAATGCCAAATGTCTGTTAGGTGGAATCATATTTGGAGCACAGATAAACATAAGAGAGTGTTAGTTCTTTTTTATAGTGTTTTTGTTGTGCTGTCTGTGAGGAGTTTTGAATGTTCTCTTGTTAAATGGTCCCCTTTTCCACGTTTGTTTTAAATAGCAACCAAGGCAAAGCCCACTCTGATACGGAGTTCAAAGTTTGGCAAGATGTATCCTGGAGAAGCGATCAACTTCATGTGTAGAGTTGATGAGTCCTCTGGATGGGAATATATGTGGTACCATAATGGAATCRAAATCCAATCACCCAGCAGTACTTACAGTTTACCTTCTATAGATCTTTCTAACAGTGGAGAGTACTACTGTAAAGCCAAGAGAGGCCCATTCTTCACAGATCAGAGTGTTTCTACCAGTCTTCAGGTTTCAGGTAAGCACATGTTTTAGCTTTTAGGTCATAAAGCAGCACAAGCAGTATGAATCTGCGTGTAGTATAAATGCATGGTACTTCATCATCAAGTATTGTGTTCATTTATTTTGCAGTTTTGTATAGGTTTTAATTTAAAAAATTAACATAAAATACTTCAGTAAATATATGAACTTAAAAAACTCAACCTTAGAAATAAATTAAAAATATGGTCTAAAAATAAAATAAAACAGAAAACAGAAGTGAGCTTAAATACTTACCCAAATTGGGTTTAGCATGACTCAGACTACGGTAAATGTTTAAAAGATAAATGTTTCTTAGGATTTATTTAGTCGTTATATGTGGAAGGTTGTTTTTTTCTGTTTTTTTTTTATTATACCAAAAAGAAAAAAAAATCTTGTAAAGAAGAATAAACTGTTCAAGTTATTCACATGTAAAATCCCATTTCTTTCAGCCATCTTACTAATATAACATTTGTATGTTATTAAAACTACAATGTAAACATAATTATTTAATGTAAAAATGTTCATTACAGTAAGACTACCTTTTATAACCATCCAAAGTTTGAATTGACTGTATAAGGAATAAATTAACTTAGCTTTATATACATACTGTAAAGATCTAGTGATACAGTGGTTATTGCTCATGATGTTGTCTTTGAATACAGCATGAAAATACTGTACATGTACTGTATATCTTTTATTGTAATGACAAATGTCTGTTGGGTAATTGGAATACAGACATAAGACAGTGTTAGTTCTTTTTATAGTGTTTTTGTTATGCTATCTGAGAAGAGTTTTATATGCTTTGTTGTTAAATTGTTCCCTTTTCCATATTTTAAATAGCAACCAAGGCAAAGCCCACTCTGACACGGAGTTCAAACTTTGACAATATGTATCCTGGAGAAGCGATCAACTTCATGTGTAGAGTTGATGAGTCCTCTGGATGGGAATATATGTGGTACCATAATGGAATCAAAATCCAATCACCCAGCAGTACTTACAGTTTACCTTCTATAGATCTTTCTAACAGTGGAGAGTACTACTGTAAAGCCAAGAGAGGCCCATTCTTCACAGATCAGAGTGTTTCTACCAGTCTTCGGGTTTCTGGTAAGCACGTTTTTGCATCACTAATTAAGATCACAATTTACAAGCAGTAAGGTCAGCCTGAGGCATAGGTTGTATAGGCAAATGCAAAGGGTGCTGTTCATTTAGGGGTTGCCACACCTGGGGTGGGGGTGCAAAAAGTATCATATGATGCAAAAAAGACTAACTACTGGTGCTCAGTGTGTAAGTACAAAACATAAGGATTAGGGATGGGTTCAGAATTTGATACTTTTATAAGTACGACCAAATTTTGTTGGTACTACACGTAACATCAAACTGTACCATGTTTTGGTACTTAAACGCATCATTGCGACCGTATTGGCTTAAGGGTGGTGAGTTTTCCTTGCTTGTCCTGAACGCAGCATCGCGCAAGAGCGTAATAACGTCAGCAGCCGCTGGTTCAGTAGAGTTCGGAATAGCTTGAAAGCGAACTTTGCAGCTCCTGGAGTGAAACTCACCGAACAGACTGCCCCTGAATTACCTGGTGGATTAATTATCTTGTGAGCACAATGTTCGCTTGCTCCAAGTAAATAAAGTACAGCAAATTTCTTTATTTCATCTGCCATTAAACAGAGACCGGCAGAGGAAAACAATAGAGATGCTTCCCAACAGTCCGAACGTGTCTGACCTGAAAGAGCACAAACAGCCAACTTGAAGCATTGGGCGCGTTTTGGACGCTCAAAATGTAGCTTGAATACCTTTTATTTATTTAACTCCAGCGGCTTTTGCTTATTTGATTTAAACTTATTTGCGTTCCATGGACTCCCATCACACAATTTTTTTTAGCAGGGAAATGACATCAATAGAAACATGTGGAGCTGGATTTTAATTTGTGTAATAAGCCAAAACAGTCTTGTTGTTTTCAAGAGTTTTCACTTTAAAGAAATTTGTTAAACAACTGATGTTACAATACAAAGAGTTGGATGTTGTCTTGATATTTGTTAAATTTTTGAGAAATATGTTAAAAAAAATTAGAAAAAAGTTTATTATTAAAAAAACAACACACACAAAGTACTGAAAATTGGTACCGTTAAGTACCGAAACCGATTCCCAGGTACCGTATATTGGTACAGATTCAAATGTCAAAGGTACCCATCCCTAATAAGGATAATGGAAGTTTAGCTTATGATGATAAAAAAAGTTCTTAATGTGGCTAGAAAATGCATACAGGTGCTGGTCATAAAATTAGAATATCATGAAAAAGTAGATTTATTTCAGTAATTCCATTTAAAAAGTGAAACTTGTATATTATATTCATACATTACATACAAACTCATATATTTCAAATGTTTATTTCGTTTAATTTTGATGATTACAAATGACAACAAATGAAAATCTCAAATTCAGCATATCAGAAAATTAGAATATTACTGAAGACCAATAAAAACAAAGGATTTATAGAAATGTTGGCCAACTGAAAAGTATGAACATGAAAAGTATGAGCATGTACAGCACTCAGTATTTAGTTGGGGCTCCTTTGGCCTGTATTACTGCAGCAATGCGGCGTGGCATGGAGTCGATCAGTCTGTGGCACTGCTCAGGTGTTATGATAGCCCAGGTTGCTCTAATAGTGGCTTTTAGCTCTTCTGAATTGTTGGGTCTGGTGTATTGCATCTTCTTCTTCACAATACCCCATAGATTTTCTATGGGGTTAAGGTCAGGAGAGTTTGCTGGCCAATTAAGAACAGGGATACCATGGTCCTTCAACCAGGTACTGGTAGCTTTGGCACTGTGTGCAGGTGCCAAGTCCTGTTGGAAAATGAAATCTGCATCTCCAAAAAGTTGGTCAGCAGCAGGAAGCATGAAGTGCTCTAAAACTTCCTGGTATGTGGCTGCGTTGACCCTGGACCTCAGAAAACACAATGGACCAACACCAGCAGATGACATGGCACCCCAAACCATCACTGACTGTGGAAACGTTACACTGGACTTCAAGCAACGTGGATGAAGTGCCTCTCTTCTTTTCCTCCAGACTCTGGGACCTTGATTTCCAAAGGAAATGCAAAATTTACTTTCATCAGAGAACATGACTTTGGACCACTCACCAGCAGTCCAGTCCTGTTTCTCTGTAGCCCAGGCAAGACGCTTCTGACGCTGTCTGTGGTTCAAGAGTGGCTTGACACAAGGAATGCGACAGCAGAAACCCATGTCTTTCATACGTCTGTGTGTGGTGGTTCTTGAAGCACTCACTCCAGCTGCAGTCCACTCTTTGTGAATCTCCCCCACATTTTTGAATGGGTTTTGTTTCACAATCCTCTCCAGGGTGCGGTTATCTCTCTTGCTTGTACATTTTTTTCGACCACATCTATAGAACTAGACTGAAAGACCATTTAAAGGCCTTTGCAGGTGGTTTGAGTTAATTAGCTGATTAGAGTGTGGTACCAGGTGCCATCCATTTTGAACCTTTTCACAAGATTCTAATTTTCTGATATGCTGAATTTGAGATTTTCATTTGTTGTCATTTGTAATCATCAAAATTAAACGAAATAAACATTTGAAATATATGAGTTTGTATGTAATGTATGAATATAATATACAAGTTTCACTTTTTAAATGGAATTACTGAAATAAATCTACTTTTTCATGATATTCTAATTTTATGACCAGCACCTGTAGTTTTGATGAGATCTTTTGCTAAATTTTCTGGCGGAGTATAGGGTCGGCTAGGACTGGTCCTGACGAGCAGTATGATTTTTTTGTTTTGTTAGTTTTGTTTTGTTTTTATGATGCAGTTTTTAACTTAAAGCTGTCTTTATGTATTTTTAGACCCACCAAAACCAGTTCTTTATCTGCTGAGTTCCTGGTTGGATGTATTTCCAAATGAGCACTTGGAGCTTCACTGTTATGGGAGCAGCTCTGAGTGGACCTTCTCCTGGTACAAAGATGAAAAAGAGCTCCTGAAAGACTCAGCTGTGGAACTGAATGAAAAGGGATCTGTGCTCAAAATAACTTCTGTCAGTACATCCCATCAAGGAAGGTTTGCCTGTAAAGCTCACCTTAAATCTAGAGGAGTCATCTCTGGGTTCAGTAACACAACTGATGTGAAGGTTTATGGTGAGTTTTTTATCCCTTTACTTAACAGGATTACTAGCATTTATTTCGTTCTGTTTTGTTGGCATTTTAAATGACTTTTTCTTTGTAAACTTGTTAATTCAAAAGGTTTATTTGTTTTAWAGTTATGCTTCTGTCCTAAGTATTTGTATACTAAAGCATTATTAGCACCATAAAATTTAAGCAAGTCTTCTGCACTATATGTGACTCATCCCATCAAAAAAAAAGGATTACATCACAAAGTGGTATGTGGAGAAATATGCAGCTAAAGTACATTAATTAAAATGTTTGCAGCTATTGCATTTTGTTAAATTATATTGAATAAATACCTTATCTATATGTTGTTTAAATGAAATATCTGACAAATAACCTTAAAGAAGACCTTTTTGAGCAGTAGCAACAAAGAGCATGATTTTAAATAGAAAAGCTTAAAATATTTTGTCATTTTTCTAAGAGCTAGCAAAGCTTTTTAAAGATTATTTTTTATCTTAATATCCAAACATTGTTTGAAGTTTCTTCTTTAAAATGACATTAAAAATCCTCATTAAAATAACCTAAAAATAGGATTCAGACCAAATAACAATGAGTTCTCCTGATTAGGAAGACAATTTAAGGTATATCTCATGGACTGCTCGTGACATCAGGATGATACCGGTATCAAAATGTAGCTTAAAGCATAGGAATCTGAAAATGTGCTTAGGTCAGTTTGACCAAATTTGATTTAATATTCAGTAGGATGTGATGTATCACATATTACATCAAGGTAAATGTATCAAAAAGAGACAGAATATGTCTGAAAAACTATTTTGAAGAGTAGTAATAACATTTTCTGAACTGTTTTTGTTGTTGTTGTTGTTGTTGTTTTGTTTTTTTCAGACAGCATACCAAAACCTTCACTGAGCAGAATTTATGGTTTTGATCCAATGTATGTTGGAGAAACTGTCAAGTTCACTTGCAAAGTTGATGTTTCTTCTGACTGGAGTTATCAGTGGTGTAAAGATGAGAAGGAGCTTCCTAACACTGGCAATACAATCAGCATCAACCTGGGTCTTTCCAATCAAGGGACGTATTCCTGCAAAGCCAAAAGGGGTCAAGTGACAACGACAGGACATAGCAACAAAATAAAGCTGGATGTTAAAGGTTGGTCAAAAACATATTCCTGTTACTGTTAATTTTCAAAAGGAAAAGATGTTCAGACCCGCCCTTTATAATTTTTTTCTCACTGCAAATTCAAATCTTTAGAGGCTCCAAGTACAAGAGAGCTTCCGTTTTTTCTTTTTTTTTTTCTGTGTTTTCTGCTGAAACAGGATGTTGTGGTGTAGCATTAGTCTCAGGGGTGCGCCACAGTGTGGTTGATGTATGCGCATAGGTGGAGTTCTTTTAGGAAAGATGAGGTGACTTCCTAGTGGGGCTGAAAGTGACCAAAGATGACATCATAAAATACAGTGTATGTAAATTGCAAACAGGAAGTGCTATCTTTGAGTGGGTAGCTGAAGTTTATTTAATGAAGGTGCGATGACACCAGAGCTATTTGTCACTTATGTTGAATTGTTATTTATTTATATATAT
>NW_013952405.1:4239850-4248407 GCF_001266775.1 Austrofundulus limnaeus
CATGAATTCTGCTATTTATCATTTCAGGAAAGTCTGGGTTAGGAAAGGCAAAAAATAAATAAGATAAAATTGAGAATTTAAATTTGGAATAGTGGAAATGATGAATTGGTTAATTCAATTCAGTTCAAATCAGTTTGTTTATATATGTACAAGTCACAATAAACTTTGTCTCAGGGCACTGTACAAAAACAGCACATTGGCAAGAAAAACTGTCTTTTAACATGAAGAAAACTCCAGCAGAAACAGGCTCATGATGGATGGTCATCTGCCTCCTCCAACTAGATTCAAGACTTTCCTTTTTGATAAATCCTATAGTCAGAGTGTCAGCCTCATGGACAGAAACTGAAAGTTGGTTCCAAGAGAGCGGAGCTTGATGACTGAAAGTTCTGCCTCCCATTCTACTTTTAGAAACTCTAGGAACCACAAGTAAACCGGCAGTCTGAGAGCGAAGTGCTCTGTTAGGAAAATATGGAACAATTAGAATTTTAACATAAAATTATTTGATAAATTTATTGTTAGAACTGTTAACATTGGTGGCGGTGTACACTGAATGCCATGAGACAATATTTCTGTATCTTTCAAAGAGAATATTTCCAATGGCCTTTGTGTGACCATGTTAAATGCTAACGAGCTTGTTTGAAAGATAACAATACACAGTCATTTAAAAATGTTACTCCCCTTCACACTATTTCCTTTTGAACACTGGAAGTAACAAAACTTGCTAGTTCTACATGCATTTTTGTCACTTCTGTTTACGTCACCTTTCCGCCTCTTAAACTCGTCTGCAACGAGAAGTAGAAAACAGCATTCACACACAGCTATTTTTTATCTTAACCTTTAAAGGCAAAAATCTTGAATGTAGTTCATACTGAGTGGCTTCAGTTGCAACACTAATGACGATGACTTTTAAAATGTTTGTAATCGGTTTCTTTCTCATTAGAAATTCCTGTTCCCAAACTGGACAACCTGACCCAGTGGCTGGATGTGTTCCTCAATGAGACCGCCAAGTTGAGATGTCGGATGCAGGAAAACTCTGGGTGGACGTATACATGGTACAAAGATGGAAAGGAGGTCAAGTCTGATGACATCAAAATTGAAAACGATGAAAGCACTCTTTTCATAAAAGCTGCTTCAGCTTCACACCGTGGAAAATACACGTGCTCAGGAAAACTAAAGAACAGATCTGTCAACAGCAGATTTAGCTCTGAAGTTGCAATTCATGTCTATGGTGAGCTATTTTTTTTTTCGTTTCTATTTTTTTTACTGTAAAGACTTTTTAAAGGTTTTTTTTTTTTTCAGTTTAGCTGATGTGTTACTAATTTGGAAGCAGGAACTGCATTGTGCAAAAACAGTAGTTTTACAAGAAAAATTGGACATTTTCAAAGTCCTCTCCCTTTCTTCACCTCTTCTAAGGGTTGTTTGAAATTACAGTTAGTTTATGTCATTGTAGTTTATGCAAACTGTCACCCTTTATAGCTTCAAATAAAACATCTTCAAAGCAAAATTGTTAAAGAAATATCAAATTGTTTAATTTGTATTTGTATGAGTCACTGTTTGAGGAGTTAAATTTTTTGTTTTGTTTTATTATTTGGTTTATTATTGTTTGAAATTAATATTTTTTTTTGTAAATAGGAGCAGATATCATAAGACCTTTTACTTCTTCTGCTGCCTTTCATTTTATTTCATTTGTATTGTTTTGCTGTATGTAATGTATTGTTTTGTTTTTTAAAATGAAATGAATAAATACTATAAACTTAAAAAAATGGTCTGTGACAGGGTCACAGATCATTTTTGTTGAAAAGGAATGGAGGGTAGAATTTATAAACCAACACATTTTATGATCTAGGCCGAACTTGAGCTCCCTCTTCTTGAAAAACCAGCAATATATATATATATATATAAATATATATATATACGTATATATGGTGTAGCATTTGAAATTTATCCAAGACCTGCAAAAGCTGTCTGCTTTCTTAAATAGAAGGCCAAATTTCTTTTTCTGTCATGCTGATAAAAAGTACTGTTAACCTCAGAGAATTAACTGAGAAATAAACAAAGCTAAAGGTCATCTTCTTCCTAAACTGAGCTACTCTAACAGTCTTCTTTGTGATTACAATCAACTCTCAGATGCCGAACCCACAGTCACGCTGATGAAGGATACTGAGACCTCTTTGTTGCACACTGGGGATTCAGTCTCCTTCCGCTGTCACATCAGTGTCTCTTCTGGATGGGATTACCTGTGGTACAAAGATGGAAACCATCTTCAAGGATCTAAAAACCATCACAGTATTGATCAGGTTAAAGTAGCCGACTCTGGATCATATGAATGTGAAGTTAAGAGAGGAAAAGATAAAATTATACGATACAAAAGTCAAGCTGTGAAAATTGAAGTTCACGGTGCGTTTTGCTTAAATTCTTTTACCTTCTTTAGTTCATCTGTTGTTGAACTTGCACCACAGTTTTAATTTATTTCTTATTCTTATTATTATTTTGCTGCAGAGCGTCCACAGGCAAGTGTAATCTTGTTAACTGGCTGGTCGGAGGTCTTCTCCACAGAAAGCTTGGTGCTCAAGTGTGAAGTGGACGGTCTAGACCAGTGGAACTACACTTGGTAATACCTCAGATAAGAAATATCTCCTATGAATTATTGTCATTTTGAAAAAATCTGTTCAAAAACAATGCTTAAAATAAAATTTAAAAACAGGTATAAAGAGCAAGATTTGCTCAATCTCATGCCATCAGAGAAACACATTGTCACACCTCACAATGACCCCGAGCAAAGCCGGTACTTCTGCAAGGGCGTCCGCAACGAGAGGCCATTATATTCAAAAATGAGTGAGGCCCTCAAGACCAAGAACCTACGTGAGTATGACAAAGATGTTCAAGATAATTAATGTTTTACCCAGCATAAGACACCATTCTTTATTTTCACACACTGTATTTTTAACTTGTAGTTTTAAAGAGGAGGATCCTTCTATCCATCTCTGGCTGCCTCTTCTTTGGCATCATTGCCGTCTTCCTTGGATGCATTACCCTCAGAATTTGCCACAAACCAGGTCAGGTTTTAATTTGGGATTTTGAAGCTATACAATAACACATTAGCTTTTTTAAAAACCTGAAAGAAGACCAGATGATTGTTTAGCTGAGCACCTTTAATGCTTTGATTTGAAGGAGGTTGTGTTCAGTTTTTTGTCTGTGGTTAGTACACAGCCTACACCTCAAACAGAGAGCAGAGTAGGAAGTAGTTGTTGGTGGAGTCCAGAGGTTACTTAAGGTTGAGGTGTGACACCTGTTTTGTGAAATAGTTTAGCTTTTAATCCCACAGTGAGATGATATATGTAACTTTTTTGCTTTTGTCTCACAGCTGCTGCTGAGGACAAGATGGATGACATCATCCTGTTTCCTACCATGGCTCAGTTAAAGGACAGCAATGGTAAGTCATTTCAAAGTTGTTTTGTGTGCACTGTGCGAAATTTTTTTGTGTTTTTGTGTGTACAGCGAAAATTTGGAACAGTTTGAATATGAGTGGAAGCAATGTCCAAACATAAAGTTGTTTAAAAAATATATAAACATAAGATTCTCTGAATCATAGACAGTGGTGGGCACAGTTCCCCTAAAACACTAAAGCACTAATAGGGGAACTAATTTGCTGATTAGTGCTTTAGGGCTTTTGCTCATTTTAAAATTTATTAGTGGATTAGCACTTGCTAAATTTAYAGACTAAATTTAAAACACTAACTGAGGTTTTTAAATGTTATTGATCAACATTAATGTTAACAACTGAGGGTGAAAGCTGTCACACATTTTGTTCATATGTGTCACTTATTCACCAGGTGACATATTAACAAAATATGAACCCAAATAAGACTGTGGAATGTCAATGATAAGTCTTAAGAGACCAACATGGTGATATGTGACTTATGTTGTCTGTTGAAGAATGTTCACGGGTTGACTGGGTTATTTTAGGGCTTTAGAATTAGCTTTTGCTATTTTTTCAGTATATTAGTGCTTTAGAATTAGGGGACCTAAATATTTGAGTTAACGCTTTAGAATTAGGGGACCTAAATATTTGAGTTAGCGCTTTAGAATTAGGGGACCTAAATATTTGAGTTATTTGAGTTGGGCTTTAGGGCTAGTGGAACTAATTTTTTTAGATTAGTGCTGCCCACCACTGAATAAAGATAAGTAAAAAAAACAAAAAAAAAAAAACAAAACAAAACAAAAACACTGTATTCAGAACAGGGGTGGAGACTTTTGCAAGGGGTGGCCAAAGCATACAAATAAAGAAAAGCAATCTGGACTTAAAAATTCAAGATGGTCGCCACAGCTAATTCCAAATTGCTTTAATTCAGCTGTTTTAAGAAACATTAAGGTGAAAAAAAAAACATTGAGGTGAAATTGTATGAGTGACCATAGCTAAAAATGACCAAAAAAATTAATAAACACGTTGAATGCTTGTCACAACGACCATTGAAACAGTCTAAACTGAAGATTAGTGTTGAAGTAGCTGAAAACAATCAATAAATTCTAAATGCTAATCAAAAATTCAATATGGCCACCACAGTTCTAATTTTAAAATGCTATAATTCAGCAATTTCAAAAACGATTGCGATTCAATATGTTGTGGAGTAGGAMCGATCATTTGCTGATGCTATAATCCCAAATTATGCAAACCACTAATGCTAATGCTAATTTTACAAAGGGCTATAATTYAGCCATTTTTTTTAACATACACAGCTGAAAACATTCATACTGTAGTGCAGTATTATAAGAGAACAATCTTTAATAATATTTAAATGCAAATACAAAATCCAAGATGCCAAACCACTTGTCAGCTTTTGGAGGTGGCAACTGGGGTGGCCAATCAGGTACCCCAGAGTGTAGTGACACATTTTCTTTTTTTTTTTTCTTGTAGATTCTTCTTTGTTTTTTTTTTTTTGCTTAAAATGCTTGTATGCGTACAGTTACCATGTTCAAAATAAACCAAACAAACACCTTTAATTGTTTTTAGTTTGTTTGATAACTCTTTTTTTTTCCCTGAAGGCAGAGCCACACCATGATTCATGCCAGTTATTTCTGGTCTCACATCATAAAAGTACCTTCTTTTTTTTTAAGTGAAGAGAAAATAGAGACAGAGAGAAAAACAGAGAGAGAAGCAATCAGAAAGATAGAAAGACCGAAATAGCGACCAGAAGTATACCAAACATACACCAACAAAACACAGGACAACACACCCAACATTTGCCCGCCCACCTGAAAAACAAATGGACAAATACATGGAGGGCATATACAAAAATATACACATACCCAAACATATATAAAGATATACATACATACATGCCTACATTCATAAATATTGTCAGTATATACACACAGACATATATACACACTCAGTGACCAGTCAGAACCCCCGGATCAGAACACCTGTTTGTGAGCAGTTGTGAACATGCGTGTATATACAAGATTTCTCCAATGGAATATTTAATAGTGACTGTGGAGGACCGGAGACCCAACCCCCAAGACACGAGGCAGACATAGGGAAGACCAGAGCCCAAGGGCCCGAGAGGGATCCCGAGCGCAGAGCCCCAAGGGGCACCCGCACGGGAAGATCCGCCCACCCACCCCCCAGATCAGACCATAGGGGAGAACTGGGAGAGTCCCCCCAGCGACCACACACACAGCCCCCGGGGCCAGCAGCGACAAACTCATGGGCCCCACCAGCACCCGCCATACCAAAACAGATCCAGGAAAGGGCACAGAGGTCCGGGCCCCCAGGGCGCACCCCCTCCAGGCCAAAGCCCGACAGGCCCAGAGGCCCCGAGCCCCAGCAGGCAGTCACCAGGCCAGGCCGGCACACACCCCAGCGCCCAGCCCCCGGGAACCCCCAGCACGCCGGCGGCCAGCTGCACACCCCACCGGGGGGCCGAGTAGCAGCGGGCCCCCAGATAAATCAGCAGTAGGGGCAGCCCAGACCGCAGCCTAACAAATACGCAAACATACACAATCGCACCATCCCACCCTCATCCTCACCCCCACTCAATCAAAGACATACAAGGATGCCACATTCCACTCATACCCCCGATACACACTCTATACCCCCCAGGTCCAGGACATGCACCCACCCCCTATTGGAGGCAGCACACACCCGAACCCAGGAGGTAGACCCAATCATTCTGAGTGGAGAGGAGCAGATAGCCAAGGCCCGGCCCGGGCCGCACCAGGATGCCCGGCCAGCCCCCCACCGCAGACAAGCCACACCCATGACCACCACACCACACCGCCAACGACCATGTGCACCCCCCCAGCCGTCCACTCCCCGGAACACAGCAGCCACCCCGGCCAGGGGGCCACTGTGGGTGGCCCCCTGGCCGGGGTGGCCCCTGGCCCCAGAGTGTAGTGACACATTTTCTTTTTTTTTTTTCTTGTAGATTCTTCTTTGTTCCTCTTTTTTTGCTTAAAATGCTTGTATGCGTACAGTTACCATGTTCGAAATAAACCAAACAAACACCTTTAATTGTTTTTGGTTTGGTTGATAACTATTTTTTTCCCTGAAGGCAGAGCCACACCATGATTCATGCCAGTTATTTCTGGTCTCACATCATGAAAGTACCTTCTGACACATTAAATTGTTGGTCCGGCCTAAATAGTTCTGCTTTATTAAGCTTTCTGGTTTGTGGGCTTTTTATTTTTGTTCTTGTTGCAGATGCACCCTGTCCGCTGGTTGAGTACATCACTAATGCAGATCTGAATGCACCACCGAAAGGTAGAAAAAAATACAATAAATGAGAAAAGTTAACTTAAGACCTAATCTTAGATTTAGAATGGCTGCCACGGTCATCTTACCATAAAAACACAAAAATGGCTTTAATTCTGTCCCTATCAGATTTTGGTTCAATTTGTTGTGGTACTAGATACTGTAAGTTATTTACAACACATACTTTGAGTGTGACATCTTAATGTTATTTAATCATTTCTATAGTTTGAAACCAATAGAGCTAAATAATCTGTCATTGCTTATCTAAAGTTGATCTTAGTCTATAATTGGCATGATGCCATCAAATGTTGTATATTTTTTATTAAAAAATGCTTCAAATTAGCAATTGCAAAGATGACAGATGCTAGAGGATTTTGGATTTGCCTTCATTTAATAAGTGTGAACTTTGTCTCACCTGATGTGCAGAGGGTGAGGAGGATGAAATAGTTTGCAGTGAAACAACACCATTACCCATATCTTCAAAGGAGGACCAAGGTGATTCATTTAAATTACTAACACCAGTCTGTAACGAACCTTTTGATGCTCCTGTTAAGTTAAACCACTAAACATTTCTGACACATCTTGTTTTCAGCTGTGACCACCAATGGCCATGAAACTACAGAAAATGGTGGTGGGATGGTTTCCTTTCAGCACTGAGTTACTGAAGATTGCGTTCCTTTCGACGAACCTGTCAAACCTTAATAACAAACCAGATAACATTCAAAAGGAAAYGCTCAGTTCGTCCGACTCAGTTCTGAACACCTGTAAGCTGAGGGCAAGAAAAAAATCCAGAGCATTCAAAAAGTTATAGGAAGATGTTCAAAGTTAATAATGTATTTTTCATGCTGGATAAAACTGTGTGTGGTTTATGTGACTTCGTAAAACAAAACCATGTAAGTGTAAATATTTTTTCCACACATTATTGTTTAAATCTATCATGCGACTGATAAAGATTGTGCTTTATTTATCTCCGTCAGTGAATATTTACATTCTTTGAACAGACACCAGATGGCAGTAGATATAACTTCTTCAAAGCTTGTATTTATTGTGATAAACATTTCTTAAATGAATGTAGATGCTTTGCTCTTCACAAGCAGCCATTTCCATACAGTTTGATACATTTTTTATCTACAAATCTTGTGCTTTGATATGTGAATTAAACAAAATAAAATATACAAAATGTTGCCATGAGAGCTCATTTCACCTAATGCCAGTCTTCAGCAGCAGATCTCACAGCCTAATAAACACATATAGCAGCAGGGCCATCTGTGTTTCAGTCAGAAACCTGTAACAGGAAGACAAGGGAAACAGTCATTATCTGAACTCGCAAAGAAAATCATAGGTTTTAATGAACAGTATGTACTGACTTACATTTAGTTGAGAATTTCACCCAGTTTCTCCAAATAATACTCATAATTCTCCTTGCAATCCTCCCACGGTGCGAACTCCTCGTCCTCCTTATCCACGTACATTTCCCAGACTAGCTGGAAGTCGGCTGGCTTCATCATTCGCAGTTTGCAGCCGGCCCGCGCCAGAGCCTTGAGGCCTTCCCTGATCTCTGGCTCCTCCCACTCGAAGAGGCGGGAGCAGAATATGGTGAGGCGAAGCTTCTTGCGCTGCTGGAGGATGGTGGCCAGCTTGGCTGCGCAGGCCGCACAGGGACTGGAGGATACAAACCATGTGATGTCATGTTCTTTGGAGGAGTTTGGCAGCACCTGCAAAAACAAAGAAACAACAGGGATCGTTGAGGCCGGAAAGATTCTAAACAACATTTAAGCAATATATGATGCATGGTTCTAAAGC
>NW_013952405.1:4248422-4257761 GCF_001266775.1 Austrofundulus limnaeus
TGCTAAGCCATGTCAAGCCCCCACTCCCTTGTTACTCCCATAAAAGCATTCAAGCTTTATCTCTTGATCAAAATAATAAAAGAATAAAGTAAATTTTTAAAGGTATTTGAAATGATAGTTCACATCTTCGTAGAAAAGTATACACAATTAATATCTTACCTTTTCCAGAGGTATATAGTAATAAAGTACATTTACTTTTTTATTATACTTATTTATTGCTTTTGTATTTTACCAAGTATTTTTTTATTGTAACTTTTATTTTGTTACATTCAAATCATAGAAATAATACTTTTTTTCCTTCACAATAAAATTTRACACCTTATTACAAGCACTGGTACCACTAAACCAAGTTGTGTAAATGTGAAGCAATTTACACATTTTCTTTAAAACAAAATATGTAAGTTTCCTCAATTAACTCAACTCGAGTTGACAAAACAAAACAACAAGACAATATGAGGATCAGTGCCTCCAGTTGTGGACTTGGAGAAGGTGTTCGACCGTGTCCCTCAGGGACTCCTGTGGGGAGTACTCCGGAAGTATGGGGTACCAGGCCCATTGATACGGGCTGTTAGGTCCTGTACGACCGGTGCCAGAGCTTGGTCCACATTGCCGGTAGTAAGTCAGACTCGTTTCCGGTGAGAGTTGGACTCCGCCACGGTTGCCCTTTGTCACCGATTCTGTTCATAAGTTTTATGGACAGAATTTCTTGGCGCAGCCGAGGTGTTGAGGGCATCCGTTTTGGTGACCTTAGGATCACATCTCTGCTTTTTGCGAATGATGTGTTCCTATTGGCTTCATCAGATCGTAATCTCCAGCTCTCACTGGAGCGGTTCGCAGCCGAGTGTGAAGCAGCCAGGGTGAGGATCAGTGCCTCCAAATCTGAGACCACGGTCTTGAGCCAGAAAAGGGTAGGGTGCCTCCTCCAGGTCGAGGAGGCGGTCCTGCCCCAAGCGCAGGAGTTTAAGTATCTCGGGTCTTGCTCACGAATGAGGGAAGAATGGAGCGGAAGATCGACAGGCGGATTGGTGCTGCATCTGCAGTGATGCGGGTGTTGTACCGGTCTGTCGTGGTGAAGCGAGAGCTCAGCCAGAAGGTGAAGCTCTCGATTTACCAGTCGGTCTACATTCCTACCCTCAYATGGTCATGAGCTTTGGGTAGTGACCGAAGGAACGAGATCGCGGATACAAGCGGCCGAAATGAGTTTCCTCCACAGGGTGTCTGGGCTCTCCCTTAGAGATAGGGTGAGAAGCCCAGTCATCTGGAGGGATTCAGAGTAGAGCCGCTGCTCCTCCACGTCGAGAGGAGCCAGTTGAGGTGGCTCAGGCATCTGGTTAGGACGCCTCCCTGGTGAGGTGTTCCAGGCAAGTTCCACTGGGAGGAGGYCCAGAGGAAGACCCAGGACACGCTGGAGGGACTATATTTCTCAGCTGGCTTGGGAACGCCTTGGGATTCCCCCAGAGGAGCTGGCCCAAGTGGCTGAGGAGAGGGAAGTCTGGGTCTCTCTGCTTAGGCTGCTGCCTCCATGACCCGACCCCGGATATGCAGAATAAAACGGACAGATGGACGAAAGTTGAGAGTAACACTTCATTTGCTAGAACGTGTGTACAAGTACTTTGCTTTCCCAATTACTATGAACAGTTTTATGAATTTTATGGTATTTTTACTTTTACTTTATTTTTTCAAGTACATACTTTATACACATTTGCCTAAAATACTAAGCAGACTCTATCATGGTTTCTATTCTTTTACGAAGTTACATCAGCTGCTGAAGTTAAATTAAAACCGCTGGACTAGAATTAGCAAAAACAAAGCTCAGTGAACTCAAGAAATTCCTAAAGCGACCCTGTCTCTGTTAAGTGTTAAGCAGTTGGGAGACCGTTTTTATGGGATCATGTTGCACAGTTTCCAAATTTAGAATAGGGGTCAGCGCATTTAGCAATCAGGTTTCGTTTCCTTCATGCTGATCTGAAGTTAGCTCTCTACCCTTTTTAGATTATGTGTTTAAGTTTAGTTGTACTTTAAAGTTGTGATTAGTTCAGATGACTCCTTTATAATCATGGCCTGAACAGATGGGGTATCTTAAATTATAAGTTATTTTCACTCTGCTTCTTTTATTCTCCATGTGCAGTTACTGCTGCAGTCAATCCATTTGAAATTGTTGCTTGCCTGGCATTTTTTTTTTGTGTTTGCTTGGGTCTGTCATGCCATTTCAAACCCCCAACAAACTAAGGTAAAGATGCTGGCATCTTTAAGAGAACAATATAATTTTATAAATATATTTATACTTAGTTGGCTGAACTGAACTAACTCGATTAGAATAGGGAATTGGGTTTGACTGAATTGAATTAAAGTAAATAGGGTTAAATGTAATATGTATGCATGTTTGCTTCCACTGTTAAGTGCCTGGAGAGGACTTCTGTTGTGAATTAATGCAAAAGAATTGAATTAGATTGAAGTTGGCGACACATAAATATTTTAATGCCAGAATGAAGACTGAATTAAATTGAACAAATGCAAAATCTGAAGGCATCTGCATAAACTAAAGGGGTTTGCTTTTTACAGCAGCATGATTATACAGGACACACTTCAACATTTGTGGCTAGACATAAAACAGCACAGCAGAACAGCCTTGGAACCACACAGAACTAGACAGGCAGGAAAAATGGCAAGAAATCCACCAAAATAACAGAAATCTTAAAAAGGTATTATTTGTTCAGGGTTATTTACATGATTAGTTTCCTGTTTTATGCTGTTTTGCAGTCTAATTACTTCTGCATTTCTTGTACTATTTTATTTGTCATATATCAGCTTATTGAGGTGAGTTGATTGTTGTAACTTCCATATCTTTCATTTTATCTAAAAAAAAAAGTTTTCCCATAGAAATACTTAAAACACTCTTCAAAAAATGTTCTTTTTAATATCTGATTCAATGTACTTGCTTTATTTTTGTCTCCTTATGCTACTTCTAGTTTTTAAGCTAACTTTTTTCCTAATTTTACCATTTGGCTACCATTCTGCTAYTTTACTTAACTTTTGCTGTTTTTAGCTTTTGGCTAGCTTTTTGATGCTTCCAGTTTCTAGTTCTTTTTTACATTCTTAATCTTTTGCTACTTTTAGCTACCATTTTGCTACTTTTAGCTTTAGCCTTTTGGTTTCATTTGGCTTTAGATAGCATTTTACTAGTTTTTATTTTGACTTTACATATTGATTTTTTGTGTTTTGCTCATTTTATCTTTTAACTATTGTTATTCTTCTTTTAGTTTTCAGTTAGAAGTCTGCTTCTTTTCACTTTAACAACTTAGTTTTGGCTTCCCCATCAAATTAGAGCAAAGTTGTTCAGCATAGCATGTTTGCAGTTAATGCACTTCCTCTACTTTCTTCTCTGTTAAATTAAGTCGGCTTTATCTACGCATCTTTTGAAAATCAGGTCACCTTTATGTCAGAACAGCTTCTCAATACGTTTCGATTTTGCACGCCACGACGAGAGCTTTCATCACCTGTTGAAAGAAGGCC
Organism: Austrofundulus limnaeus; assembly: GCF_001266775.1. Classification (NCBI taxonomy): domain Eukaryota; kingdom Metazoa; phylum Chordata; class Actinopteri; order Cyprinodontiformes; family Rivulidae; genus Austrofundulus; species Austrofundulus limnaeus. Next base: position 4,251,936 of record NW_013952405.1, read on the forward strand.
TCTTCAACGTGGGCCATGGCATGCTCATCTTCCATGTAACCTTTCAGAGGCTCTGTGTCGCCTCCTGCCGTGTCCACTCTGTAACACAGGAAGGTTTTGTTCCTCCCAGACGAATACTCCACATTCCTGAACTGAAACTTGAAGTAGAATGGGCTCATCCGCTCCCTAACAGAGAGGCACAGTGAGAGTTTTCATCAGCATTTGTTTTTTTTTTCTGGAAGAATTCACAAAAAACACTTGTCCATAAGGTACAGGTGCTTGCATACGTCAGCCTATTTTAACGCTGAAAGAACTTTGCAGACAGAAGACACACCGTGTGGTAATAAAAATTGTCATCTCTAAGAACACAAAAAAATCTTTTTAATCATCACAGACTCTGATCAGTGAGTGTGTCGGGCTCCTACAAAGCACATTCTCCAGCTGCCTTGCTTCAATAATCATTCATTGTTGTATATAGAGAGACAGATGGAGCCCAGATATAGATCTCTTATAGCTTTGATATCAACCAGGCTTAAAGAACAGAGAGCAGAGAACAGATGCTAAGCAGAGTGATTCAGGAGGCCTCAACGTCGATGTGACTCATCCCTATTCTTACCACCGAGTTAGACAAATGATGGCAGGTGCAAGTCATTTGTATCTGTCTTCACTAAGAGAAAAAAAAATGCTTGAATTTTATTGATAACTAAAAAGGAGAGAGTTTAACTGTTTGTGTGTGTATTAAAGCGGACTCACCCTGTGACAATCTCAAAAGGAGGCAGCTCGATGGGCTGAAAGCCTCCATTACCCTCACTGTTTTTGGCCTCTGCTCCTGTCGCCCCGTCACTTTCCCCGTTCCTCTTCTTCTCCTCTGCCTCCGCCGACTCTGGGCTCTTCTCGTCCTTCTTCACCGGTTTGTCRGGCTTTTTCACAGTTTTCTCCTTCCCCTTGTCTTTGTCCCGCTCGTCATTGACTTTGCTTTCCACCGTTTTCTCCTTCCTCTTAACGCCAAGCCTGCTGGTTCTATCCGCCATGATGTTGCAGAAAGTAGGTGGGAGTGTTGGGGGGGATAGAAAAAAGAGACATGGGGAGCGACAGAAATAGAAAGAGAAGGAGAGGCAGTGTAAGTGTGTGTGTGTGTGTGTGTGTGGGTGGGGGGGGTGATAACCCTGGTGCATTTACAGAAATAGATGCCATTGTGTGCTGAGTTACGGCTCAAGCATGTACATGTGTGTCTGGGTGCAGGCTGCTCAGTTAAGTAGCCCCCGCCGCGTTTTTCCATGCTCTGGTTATTGAAAGGCCACAGGACAGTGCATGACCGAGCACAAATGTGGACTTGCATTGTGTAGATAAAAAAAAGTGCTATTCCGGCTATACATCAACACAGTTGCCAAAACAAGAAGGAAAAACACACTTTTCTTCAATCCATCAGGCTTTCCAATCTGTCAGCAAGCCAGCAAAAGGCAGATATTAATAACAGTGGAGAGGGCAGGGGCTCACCAAGGCTATTTTGATACGGAACGCCAGTTTTCTTTGTGCCACCTCCAAATCCCTGCAAAGCATTAGGAAGGCCATCTAAAGGTTACCACAAATAAGGGAATATTAGGAGCAAGGCAGTCGAAACAAAAGCAACCACAGTGCTTAAGAGAGTATTACTCCCCCGTGCTATAAATAAAGAGTGCAGGAGTGCAGCGTGTCCTGGTGTGCGTGTGCTCATGCACAATCAATCTCTGAAATCACCCTGCATCAATATGTTGCTCTGCCGAGGCCATTGTGTGTGTGTGTGTGGGGTGGGAGGGAGAAATTGGTTTGGTGAGTGTATTTGTGTGCAGATGGAACACGTCTCCCTGCACTGCAGATATAATAACTCGAGGCADGAGGGAGAGGGACAGGCAGGATGGAGAGGGGGTGCGGTTCAATTACAATTTCCTCCCCTCCCGCAGTCTTACTCTGTGCCAAGTAATTCATTTCAGAGGCAATTACCACAAGGACTGCGTCCAGGCCCGGTCGACTAACTCGAACGGATGAGCTGTCACGGCCGAGGGAGGGAGGAGTGCGTTCACAAACAACACACCCAGAGCGAGAGAGAGAGCAACAAGAGAACACATGTCTCAAAGATGAACGCGTTCACACAGATTTAAATCCACAGAGACATCCTGCGGTGATAATCATTAGGATCATAGCWATCCTGGATAATTATTATCTGTGAGGGAAGTCTCACTGTATCCCCCCACAGATTAATTGATTTGATGTGAAATGGATTTTAAGCAAAAACCGTTTCTGCAGTTCGGTTTTAAAGTGACTAATTTCCATTCTTGCTGTTTCAAATAAGTCAAAAACAGCCTCGTTTTAGAAGGACAGTTTTCTGACCTTACTGGATGGCGAGGGTGGGGAAACAGCAGCTCTGTAAGCTGTGACAGCTGGCTGCCTGCCTGCTGACTCAAATTTTATTTTAATGAAATTATTGCAATTACCCTGCCTCCCCACTGGCCCATCCCCAACCAATAAAAGCAACCCCCGAACAGAGGCAAACACGCACAAAATAACACATTCATTATTCTCTAAAGGAACAGCTAGAGGTAGCTTTTAACATGTTCTAACAGAAGTCAAAAGTCAGTTTCCGTTATGACATATTCCTAATCTTTAAAGTTTGAAGATTGGGAAAAAATGAAAAGAATGAAAATCAATAGGAGCTGATCCTCTTTATGGGCCTGTAAATATGATATTGTCCACCTACACAGAAGGCTGCCTGTGTATGAGTTTGCTGTCTGTTACCATAATATCTCATGAAAAGTGTTGTAGTCAAGACCACCTAATCTGAGGACAAAGACCGAGACCAGAGTATATCAAGATTGAGACAATACCAAAACTTTTAGCAGCTGAAACCGAGTCAAGACCAAAACTAAAACCAAAACCAAAAAAAAAAAAAAAAAACAAGTGAACTAGTGCCCTTAAACATACAGTATTCTGTACACAGGTAGCTAACTTAATTTAGATAATACTGACTAAATATCTTAAGCTCGGTAAAGAATTTTGGTAGAGGCAAATCGCTAACGTTAGCTACCAAGCTTTGCTAACATCACTTACACATAACATATCTTTCTTTGTGCTTCTGTTCTAAGTGACAATAAAAGTCTGACGTGGTCCCCACCATCTCTGAAAGCGAAGAACTGCAGAATTTACAAGTTGTTGTATGCTTTTCTGGCTGTTGTTTTATAAATATATTCTTTATAATTTATATAGCCAAATTGTTTTACTAAAGATTTTGCAGACATCTTCTCCTGCTCAATCTCTTGGAGTACCACATGCGAGTGAAAAGAGGTGGGGATGGGTGACAGTGGTAAAAAAAAATACATGGATTTGAGTCAGTACATTTTACATTCTTTGAAAGCAAGGACGTAAACAAATAAAATGAAAATAAAATCCCAAATCCTCAACGTCCAAGACGAGACAAGACTAAGTGCAAATAAGTCTGAGTCTGAGACCATCAAAAAGTGGTCTTGAAGCTGAGACCTGTTACGAGTACTACAACACTACTCATGAAACACTGGACAGATTTTAATGAAACTTTCATCCCTCGAGTGGCTTAGCTTTTGGAGTCAACCCAATACAAAATGTCCACCACYGAACCAACTTTCACAAACACAAAATAGGCTGCAACTTGTCAGTTTCACAGATGTTAGGCTAAGATTTGGTGTTGTAACTGAGTCATCACAAACACTTGCGCTTTGTGCCAATAAATCATACAAGTACTTTGTTCCAAAACACTGGCATGCAAGACAGCAAGCGATAGGTAGGCTGTGACAGCTCCATAACACCTCATAGTTTAGTCTGCCTCCCAATTTAGAATTGTTTCGGCTCTTCTATAGCTGCCAACCACACACACGTCTCTGTTAAAAAGTGAACTCATTTATTCTAAAAACCCCAGTGAGGAGGCACAGATACATAAAGRAAAACAATATGATGCATGGATATACAGTATTGGTTTAGCAATTGATGCTATCCTTTAAAAGAATTTGATAATAAAGTAACRGCAGCCTATTGTACATAAATCTGACACCTCAGTATGCATTAATTGGTTGTCATTTGGTTGTCATTTGTCAGTGGGCTGCTGCAGACAGAAGCTACTTTTCATGTTGAAAACWGACAATACGAGTTTTGTGGTTGTCTAGAGACCTTACACAGGCAAAATAATGCCAGAGTGAATACTTTAGTATTGATTTGCTTCTCGCTGTCTCAGTCGACAGTAATAGTCTGTATACAGGCAATCCACACTTAAACCCATTTTGTGAATAGAAACTGGTAGTTCATTCAGTTTCATACAAAATGGCCTTCACTTTGGGCACTATTATGTTGCTGGAATAGTTTTCTTCAAAAGCAAGAAAGATTTGTATCCAAGAAGTCACTTTACAAAGTGTGTGTGTGTGTGTGGGTGGGGGGGGACATCTTCAGGTGCTGTTTAGATAAAAGAAAGTCTTGAATCGTGGTTCTAGCAGTTCTAACTCCATAATAGTTTGTAGTTAGCTTTGAGGTAGATGAGAGTCTCCAGGTTCTTTGGTAAGACGCAGCCTCTCTCTGGCAACAGGAGGTGCCCAGCTGTAGTGAAGATATTCTCCACTGCTGTGCTACAAGCAGGTATTGTGAACGCTCTTTTAGCCACTTGGGCTAGCAGAGGAAAGTCAATAGCTTTACGGCGCCAGTAATGCAAAGCCTCCTCATCCGTGGGCTCCTCCCGAAGGTAGACTGCCAACTCCTGTTCCAGGCTTTTAGCCTGTGTTGCGGGTCTCTGCTTAATAAATGAGAACAACTTGCATGGCCGAGACAGCGACGAGACCGGAGACGGTGCCGGGACAGGAAGAGTCTGGGACTGAAAGTCTTTGTTGAGATCTGCTGAGGGGGAGGCCGAGGAGTGTTTGGATAACTCCTCTATGAGAACTTGTCTGTGCCAGTCAGGGTTGCTGCTCCATGTCAGCTTGAACTGGGGGTCCAGGGTGGTCGCAGTGATGTAGAGGGGGTTCTCCAGAATAGGGGCCAAGAGGCGCTCCAGAGACTGGCTCAGGCTCAGCAGAAGGGCTGGGCAGTGGGGAGCGGACGTCTCCGAGAGATGCTTCCGGAGGCCGAGGACACAGGGCAGAGCCAGGCTGATGGACACATGTCTGTCCGACTGAATGTCTGCTAGGATGTCTCCATGCACCATGTCCCAGGCCTCAGTGAAGGGCTCCAGAGTGTCAGTGAGCTCCCTCAGCAGGATTCGCTCTGTAGCACCCAGCGCCAGCTCCCCTGGCCCGCTCATCTCCTCCAGAAACTCCACGGAATCCAGCAGCCGCCGAAGCACCTTCAGCAAAAATAAATAATTAAATAATTCATTTATTAAATTATTATTTTTTATGCTTAACATATTCATACATACATCCAATAAATTTTATTACGAATATCAGTACTGTGCAAAAGTCTTAAGTCATCCAACTTTTTTTTTTACATTTCGCATCAAAAACAACTGCAGAGCTATTGCTCTAAAAAGCTTAAACAATTAAGTATGGCTCCTTGAAATCAAAATATGAAAAATCTACAAATTATTGACTTAAACTTCAAAAAACTTCTACAATGTCATTATCTGTTTATAACTACGTTACGGTGTTTAATAATATAAAGTTTCTGCTTTAAAGCTGTGGAACAACCTCTCTTTACAGTTGTAAACAGATAGGGGGAGTTCCTATCATAACTGAGCTTCTTTTTCCACTGCATGCTTTAGTGCTCATTTAACTACGTTWTCTTGGTTTGGTGTTTGACTGTATCACCAATGAAACAAATGGGAATCCTTGCTGAGTCTCGTTTTGCATATATATATAT
>NW_013952405.1:4257771-4267204 GCF_001266775.1 Austrofundulus limnaeus
TATGTTCGATATATATACTGTATACATATATATTTTTTTTTTCTCCTGCCTCCAACTCCCACCTGGTATATTTAATTGAATTAAACATACAATATGACCCATTAGTTTTCTTTATTTAGTTGCTTTACTACCTACCATTATATAAATGTAATTATACTGAATTGGATTATATGAAATGAGATTGGTTTAATTGGACAGGATGGGACAGAACTTGATTGGTTTGGTTTGGACATAAATAGATTTAAATTTCAGCTTATTTGCTTTTTTAAGGTGTACTTAAAAGTGTTTATTTTTTTGTGTGTGTTTTATTATATGATCCCAAATTAAAGAAAATAATTGATGAAATGTTAAATATTACCCCCCAAAAAAACATGAATCTGTTATTATTACAGGACTTTCAAATGATCACTTGCCTTGAGCTGAGCGGCCCAGTCTCTTGAAGCATCCAAAAYATTTCCCAGTCCACCACTTGTCAACCCATCAAAGACCTGGCTGAGTTTCTCAGGTGGGACAGCTGAGGTAATGTAGTTATAGAAACATGCTGACTTGGCCAGGGTAGAGGAGATCTGTGGGCAGGAGCACAGTCCCTCTCGAACACACTGCTCCAGAGAGCGTGAGAAACAGTTTACCCGAGAAACTCCAAAACCYTGCTCCCACGACTCCTCCCAGTCTCCTTCCTCTCCGCCAGCACCATGGCCRTTTCTGATCCCTTGCTCTGCATCGTTCCCGTTATTGGCCATCTCTGTGTTATCTCCAACCTGTCCGTTATTGAGAGCAGGTGGGAACAAGAAACCAGGGAGATAGCACGGCCTCGCCGTTGTCGTTGCCAGGAAAGGGTCTGCCACGACACAGAACGCTCTCCCAGACACGCCGTGAGATTGACAGACTTCATCAAATTCTGCGAGCACACGACTGCCAGAGCTTCCACCGCTCAGTGGGAGGCATGCCAGCAGAGCTGAGCGGATCCGCCAATCAGATGCAAGATAATGGCAGGTGACACCAAGATACCTAGAAAGAAGAAGAGAGAAGTGACTCTAGAGAGAGGGATTTTTTTTTTTAAAAAAAAAGGTCCTGATTTGCGGTTTGACATTTCGTTTACCACCTCACCCCGAAGTGGTTTGAGTYGAGCTGCTCCAAAGATCCAGGCTGAGACTGAGGGTCTGAGCTGATGCCAAGGCCTGACGGGTCGCCAGCTGGGCCTGGTAAGCATAGGCTGGAAGAAGCTGGCCCTGAATGTAGTGCTGCGGCTCAGGAGTGTAACGGGGCTCCAAAAGCTGAAGCAACTCTCTGAAACCTTGATTTTCCACTATGGACACTGGCTGCAGGTCGCACACGATCATCTTAGCTATCGCCTCAGAGATCAGAACCTGCAGGGACAAAATAAATAAAAAGAAGACAATCAAATTTAAATGATTTATTTTAACCAGGCAAATCCCTCAGAGATCCCAGAACTCTTTTTCAAAGKAGGCCTGGGCCTGAAGGCAACCTGTTGTATATGTTTTTGGGGTGTGGGGGGAACCAGAGTACCAGGAAAAAACCCACGCGAGCATGAGGAGAACATGCAAACTCCACACAGAAAAACCCCAGGTTCGAACTGGGGATCAAACCCAGGACCTTCTTGCTGTGAGGCGTCAGTGCTAACCACTGATCCACCGTGCTGCCAAATCACGAATCGAGCCATGTTTCAGACCTTGAACATTATAACTGACAGAAAACAAACTTTGTTACACAGACAGTAACTTCAATAGATTAGCCTCGTTAATTGAGTTGTGTTTGACGACCGAATGCAGAGATTTTATTTGTACAGTAAGTCCACGTGATGTCTGGACAAAAGTACAATACCAATAATACTGCTACATAACACAACATGCAGATGCACTTAGGCCTCATGGAAAATACAGTATATGTCAAGTCTGAATATTTTATAAACCTACTAAAGCCTAAATCCCTTGCTGTCAGTGAGGTACAATGCCTTGATTCAGTCAGAGTAAGGTAACAAAACAAGTCGATTGTATCCTTGATTTTCTTTGTGTTTTATTTTTCTTCTTTGTTTGGTTAGTTATGTTTATAATCTAGACATTTTAATAAAATCACAACAGTTATCATGAACGCTGTTTGCTAAATGCATGTTGTTTAATAAAACACTTTTGTCACATTCAAGTAAAATAATGTTTCAGCATTTTCTTTGTTGCTAATCTATAGTTAACATGGTAAAACCAGCCCAGAACTGTGTAGAAAGACAAGGCTAGTCTATAGCAGTGTTTCCCAAAGTTGGGGTCGGGACCCAATTATGGGTCATGAAGCACCTTGGATAATCTCCAGAAATCAATTTAAAGGGTAATAAAATAATCGCTGATGTAATATTTTCCCTATAATTATTCCAAAAACACAAAATAAGTAAAAACAAGTATTTATATTTGTGTATAAGCTGTTTAGATTGCCAAAAAGCCTGTGTTTTTAGGGTTATTAACGAAGTTCATGTACTCAGACCAGTAATATTTGGGGTCACAAGTTTTTGCCATGGATATTTCGTGGGTCAGAAGACAAAACGTTTGAGAACCACTGGTCTATAGTATACTAAAACACTAAAATTGCTGGCACCCTTAAACAATTTCAATCTTTGCCAAATTTGATTGACTCGTCAAACCCAAGAACCATCCTGACCATCCTCTTCATGAGACTTGTTGAAAAACAGTGTCTTCAGTCGGAGGCTTCCTCAATGTCGTACWACAGACAGCTACAGAAGATCTTTCCTGCCCACAGCCATCACCATCCACAATAACTCTTTAGTTAAATGAGTTACAACAACATCTAATTTCCCTCCTGGATCAATAAAGTATTTTTGAATTGAACTGAATTTAGTTGGGTCTGACTGAYGGTCATATTACATGTATGTAAAGGTACACAACACATTAAAACTGGACTGTTGTGGAAGTCTTATCTGTTCTCTCTGCACATCACATAATTGGTAATATTATCTGTAAAATAAGAAAGTGAAGTACATCAGTTTGCAATTTTTTAACTCTTATATTGCCAAAGTTTTCAAATGACTGTTTTACAAGAACAGCATCGTGGAATTTTGGAAATTCTTTATGGCTTTTGGTTTTGATGGGGCACCCCTAGATTTTTACTGGCCCCCAATCAGAAAATTCTGGACACTGGATGCAGGTTATGCAAAAAGCAAATGGGCCTTAGATGGGGAGAAAATGGATGTAAGGGAAGACGTTTCATTGCCATTTGTAAGGGTTCTTAAAGTTCGGCGGACTGTGACGGGTACCTGACGTGGGTCATGCCTGTCAAACTTGGTCAGCCCTGCTGCTCCAGAACCTCCTCCTGCGCCTCCCTCCAGGGTCCCCACTCCTCCAGCACCTCCTGCAGATSCTCCACCTCCAGCTGACACAGGGAGAGTCAGGCGGGGGTTTCCTCCGGTGGTGGTGAAGCTGTGCAGGCAAGCAGAGGAATAACCCTCTCTCTTCATATCCTTCCTTTTCACAAAGTCATCATACATAGCAGGGTGTTTACGCTGAACGAGACAGACACAAGACAAAAACATTGTTMAGATTAACATGATCAACTGARAATAACTCTCCCAGCAGAGAAGCAACAGCCTATTTTTTATGCTGATTCAATAGAGAAAATGCTGTAGATGTTCCAAATGCAGATGAGTATTAAGTTAAATGAAAACACTACCTTGAGATGAGTAACGAAGTTGGACGTAACGCTCCGTTTCGCCTGGATCCTGGTGCCACACGCCTTACAATTGGACTCGATTTTGCCATTTTCGCCTTCGAAGACAATATTAAAGTAATCCAGAATGGACACCTTCGAAACTGACGCCATTGGAGACGACGGCAGCTCCTCCGCTCCGGAATGAAACCGGGCAAGTCGCGACGAAGATCCGGGGAAATAATGTGAGGAGGAGTCAGATGATGAGGAATCAGCCTCAGCTCCGATCATGAGCGCAGGCCGGCGTGTTTACATCCCGAGCCGGGGGCCGTGACAGCAAAACGCTTGTAGGACTCCTAATAAACAAATGGCAGAAATGAAATCCACGCATCCGTAAATCGTTCGCAGACGAGAGGAGCAGCTGCGGGTGGGCTGGAAACCTCCGCACCACTATCCTGAGGCCAGCATTCGAGCCTCCTGCGCTCCGAGCCGCAAGTGACGGGGGGCATGCAGACTGGTGGGTCACAGCTGGACCAGGAAGTAGGCCTACGAACTCACGGGACGTTCGGGTCCAACATCGAGTTTTCCCGGTAATGTTCGGCTCTTACCCAGCTGATCGGATGTGACAGTTTCCAAAAGGACCTGAAACATTATTTTTTTTTTTGTCCCTGTTCAATGAAAGATAGGCAGTGGTGGTTAATAAGAGTTTATTAACATAAAAAGTATTCTGGCATTTATGCTTTTCTGCCAAAATGTAGACAATAAATTGCTTATTTGTAGCTACTTTTGTAAGAAATTAAACATGATTTTGTCTCACTTTGCAAGCGTGTTTTGACGTTATTTTAAAAATTGCTAGAAACCATTGAGCTGGGTTACCAAGTGGCTATTATGATCCATGCATTTATCACTTCTAGCTTGTTTGATCTAATTATTGATCTGAGAACAAATAAATGAAGGCGATTCGAGCAAAATTCTTTCAGATATTTATTTCATTTGTACCAGCCATTTTCTGAAAATGTCCATGCAGGTTAAGCTTAATGTTAATATTTCTCTCAGTTAAAATCTACTGCACATACAATATTACGACAAGAAATATTCACAAATTTATTTTGAAAAATAGTACAAGGTCAAACAGCTGTTTACAAGAAATCACAAGACAGAAACAACAACATTCCTGAAAAAAAAAAACATTCTTGCTGAATTTTTATTCCTCGTTATGTATCGACTCGATTGCTGACAGAATTTCGGTGTCCTCTTGTTTCGATCCAGTAGCATCTTTTGGGTCACCCCCGTCGCCAGCAGAGACTTTGGATTGTTCTCCTGAAGTGACTTTGTTTGCAAAGCCATTCCTCAGCTCCTCTCTGGTGTTTAAAACTGCAATCTGAAGTGCTGCAACCTCAGCAGAAAGCTCTATTACTGTAACAGGACAGACAGCAGAATGGTAAAGTAATTTCATTAGTGTTAATAAAGTAATCGTTTATCCTGAACACAAGCATTATCCTTGTGAAGTTCTAATTAACACTTAAATAATATACCACTTTTGAACATGTTTTTTTTTTTTTTTAGTTTATTATAATGTGTTGAGTTCCTGTGTCCTACTACTCTTTTACACCCACTGTGGAACTGCCTCTCTTTTTTGGACAACTTTTTTTTTCCTCTCTTTTTTTTTTCCACGTTTGGAGAACACGTGAGTGAGCACGCTCCGGTTCTCTAAGTCATAAATGTGCAGTACTCGTTTCTGAGTGCGAGGTTGGAACCCGGAAATGGAGACACGTTTGGCCGACGCTGGACCTAGGAAATGAGTGGAGAGGGGGCTAAAGTGCAAAAGCCTGTAGGTCTGGAAGGCATCAGTTCCAGGTTCCTGCAGTGCTGCGCAAATCAACTGTGTGGACCAAACATCATAAGAGCAGCAACTACAGGCTGTTTGAAGCACTGTGAGGATCATGTTCTTTGATTTCTATAGTGCTTTCAACACCATCCAGTCAGGACTTCTGAGGGACAAGCTGGAGCTGTCAAGAGTAGACCACCATATGTCCTAGAGGATACTGGACTATCTCACTTGTCGCACACATAATGTGAGAACACAGGGCTGTGTCTCTGAAAGGCCTGTCTCTGTATGGGGGCCCCTGCAAGGAATGGTGCACTCATGACAGACTGTGGACTCAGGACTTTAAGGACTGATCAGTGCTGCAAAATGCTGCAAAACCAAGGAGCTGGTGGTGGACTTCCACCGATCCACCTCACTAACACTGGTGAACATCCTGGGAGAGAACTCACAAGTACCTGGGTGTTCACCTGAACAATAAACTGGACTGGACTCGCAGAAGGACTCTGGCTAAAATAGCATCAACACTTCCCATCCCACGCATGAAGCTGCTGCTGAACCGGAGAACTCCTTCAGTGACAGACTGCTTTATCCGAGGAGCACAAAGGAGCATTATCATAGATCCTTCCTCCCAGCAGCTGTCAGACTCTATAACCATCATTGCTCCCAACAAACTCAATAAGTGTTTACATCCCTGGTGGCATCTACACAATCATTTGCACTGGTTTTACCCATTTTAAACAGCACATCTGTTCTTTTTTCTGCACTGATACACTGTATTGTAAATAGTCTGTTGTGATTGTTTTTAAAGGTTCAATATTATCACATACACATTATGCACATTTTAGAAAAGTGATTATCTCTCTCTCACTATTATTATTATTACTATTATTATTATTATTATTATTAGTAGTAGTAGTAGTAGTAGTAGTAGTAGTAGTAGTAGTAAGGTGGTGCTGTTAGTGTGAATTCTGTTGTTTTTTTGTACATTTTTGACTTTCAGTTGATTGTCTAACATCATACCTTGCTTGAAAGATGACTGTGCTTGTCTAAGAGGCTGTGGTACCAAAATCCCAAACCACTTTAGAGGGTCCTGCTGAGGATTATGGTTTCCTTTTCTGACCAGGTCTTCATCATGAGTTCTCTCTCCACTCACATCCTCACTTGCCTTTTTTTCTCTTACATTTTTTGTCTTTTTTCTTTGTCTGACACCTGCAAGAACAATAAAATTGGCAGATTGGTAGTCTGGTAGACAGTGGACTTTAACATTCTCCATTCGTAGTGGACACATCACCTTCTTGAGGTCCAATTTCCTCTAAGGATGTGTGATCTTTTGTAGACTCTTCACCACACTTTTGTGTAGACTTGTCTGTGCAAAATACCACTTTACCKCTGTCTAGTGTTCTGTAATATACAAACATAAGCTGTCAGAAATTAAAATGCACCCATAGCAGCATTTGTTTTTTTGCAGTCCTCACCTAACATGAACACGAACCAGTGGATCCATCTCATGTGCATACTGAAGCGTGGACACCTGCTTGTTTCCCATTGAATACCGTGCCTTACTCATGGAAAACCATCCCTAAATGTTTTGAGAATAACAAAAAATACAAATACAAGTTGTAAAATAAAAAGCTGCAGATCTCTAGTGCAGGAAAAGAATCAAGTCATCAATTGCAGTAATATAACAGTAACAGTACCAACATTTTTTAACATTTTATTGTTTTAACATATAATAAACATAGCAGTAATCATATGCATGTTTTCTCTCTTTTTTATTTTGCTAGTTGATCACATTTATTATTTGTTCCTAAAAGACTGTTCTTCATTATGATTTTAATTAAGTTGTAAGCATTCGCAAATATACCTAGATATGATTTAGCTATATTTGCTATAAATATGATATAGGATGCTAGGCTGTGTATAGCATGGCCGACCTGCTCGATGAGGGAATTGAGAGTTGCCCTTTTCTTCTCCAGTAGCTCAAGCTGGTCCATAAATTGGAGCAGTTTTTTGTCCAGTAAGAGACAAGAGTCCTCTTCTTCTGACACACCCATGTTGGCTTTTTTAAACAAGAGAAATTAACAGCGTGTGTCGCTCGAGAACTCCAAGCTAAACCCTTCTCAAAAGGACGCGTTTAGCTTCCGCATAACGTCATGTGAYTCCCAGTCACGTGACACACAGACGTGCTACTTAATGGGAACGAATGTCAAAGAAAGATAGGAAGTGGAGAACATTAGAAATAAATGAACACTTGATCGATATTATTATTATTATTATTATTATTATTATTATTATATGGCAATAAAACGCGACATATACATACGTGAAATATCTTAAAGTGCTACAATGAAATTTCTCAAAATAAAAAAGAAACCTWTTGTCAGAWCAGACTAAATAACGATCTGCAAATTTAAAAATACAGTGTTCCCATACCGGGAGTCGAACCCGGGCCGCCTGGGTGAAAACCAGGAATCCTAACCGCTAGACCATATGGGAGCTGTGAAGTATATATCCAAGCAGATGTATTTGTGCATCAGTTCTGAGACAAGACGGACATCTGAACATGGTGAAATGGACCTAAAGATGGACGGGGTGATAACAAAAGATGCAGAGAACAGAGTTGGTGACAGTGGCGAACTCTGACGCAGGAAATAGCCAAACGAARAAGTAAGTTACATTTCCATGGTTCAAATAATATTGTGCGCCACCTAGCGCTAACTCGTCATTGATTGGMGACTTATCATGTCAATGTAATGATGAGACGGCTTTTCATACATTAGGAGTGGGAATAAACAACTACATTTTTCTTCAATTGCATTTCGTCAAACTGTATGCTGAAATTACTACATTTAWCCCTACGCAAAGAGGGGAGGAAGCCTATCTTCGTAGTGCTTACTGTGGCTGTGTCATTCATGTCCACCAGTAGCGCGCCGTGATCGTATAGTGGTTAGTACTCTGCGTTGTGGCCGCAGCAACCCCGGTTCGAATCCGGGTCACGGCAGGGAGTGATCCCTGACACGGCTTGTGTGGATCTTTTTTTTTTTTTTTTTCATTAAATAAGGTGTTAGAGTTTTTGAAACAATACAATATTTTTTTCTGTAACTGCAAATGCAAACACCACGATTTGTAACCTATGTGCCCTGCTTTTCTTACATTTTTACTTACCCCTAAATAAAGTCCATTTGTCAGTCACGATTAATTAATTGTGCCAGTCATATTTTTTGGCTCGCTATAATATGAATAATGTGAATATCATAAAAAACTATGGATATATTTAAGGTGATTTGCATGCTTGATTTGGTTTCAGAAATCAATTAAGCTATGTTAAAAGTATAAATACAGACTTAAAGTAGTTCCTCTCCTGCAAATATTTTATGTATCCTGAGATTAGGAGTATTTCCTAATCTGAATATTTGAAATCCTCAATCATAAATCTTTTTCTTTCTTTTTCTTTTTTTCCTTATAGAAAACAATGCTATAGGAGCGATTATTTCTCATCTTCAGCTAATCTTTTCTCATTGTGTGATGTTTGCTCCATAATTTGCTGCTATTTAACTGAAACCAGTTTTTTTTCTCTTTTTTTTCTTGAAATGCTTCGTTTGTTTCTGGAAATATTTTCATTACTGAAGCATTGATCGACTTCTGAGAAGTTGCTGCAGCCCTCAGCCTTTTCTACTGAAAACTGGGACGAAGCATCTGAAATGTTGCTTTAAGTTACATGTGAGGAGCTCGGTTCCATTTGTTCTGCTCTAAAATTCTATAAATAAAATTAAGACAATAAGGCACAAAATCTGAAACTGGTTGTATTGTTTCATGCTTGGATGGAACTGAGTTGCAATGAGTTAAAAACTGAATATGGGTTTAATTTCTTATGAAGGAGTACTCTAAAGATAAACTTGATTTTTGATCTTAAAATTATATATGTATATATACAGTATA
>NW_013952405.1:4267901-4269892 GCF_001266775.1 Austrofundulus limnaeus
TGAACATTTGTTTAACCTCAAAAGTACAGTTTTTAAATTAAATGTTGCTGAAACAGCAAGTTTCTCAGTGGATCTGAGCTCAAAAATGCAGCCTAGGTGGAGTAGTTGAACACAGATCCACTGATCTTTCAAGACAGAGCATCTTCAGAAGACAAGTTGATAAAGTAAATTTTTAAAATCTGCATTGTTCGAGACAGCACTGTTCGATACGGGTACATGTATGGTTTATCATGCATGTTTTACATGTATTCTGTTTCCAAACAGGTGATGGCTGCAACACATAGAGCTCTACATCCTTACTGGCCACGAGACCTTGTGATACCCACCTATGTGGAAAACGACCGGTCCATGTCAGAGATTCTGTTTTTTCTCTTTTCTGTGTCCGGAGTGTTTCTGCTCGTGACCTGGCTGATCACTGGGACCACCGGMAGGCTGGGCACCTGGAGGCGTCTGGCTTTGTGCTGGTTTGCAGTTTGTGGTTTCATCCACAGTGTCATTGAGGGCTGGTTTTCACTGTACTATGMTATTCTGCCAGGAGATCAGAGCTTCCTGTCACAGCTGTGTGAGTACCAAAAACCTGTTAGTAAAATTTTACAAACTGTGAAGATCATTTTGAGTGAATGCTTATATTTTTTTCTCTCCCAGGGAAAGAGTACTCCAAGGGAGACAGCAGATATGTAATGTATGTCTGTTTTCTGCTTTTTTAAGAACTATAAACTATAAAACAGAACTGAAACATTCAACTTTGGTTTATCTCTTCTCCTTTAAAATTTAGAGCTGATAACTTTACTGTTTGTATGGAGTCCGTGACTGCTTGGCTTTGGGGACCATTCAGCTTTTGGGCTGTGTATTCTTTTTTAACCAATAAGCCTTACAGATTTGTTCTGCAGCTCATCATTTCATTAGGTAAGAAGCTGGAACTACTAAACTTCTTAATGCATGGACCAGTTATTTAGCCTTAATGTATTTTCTTTTTTTTATTTTATATTCTGACTCCAGGGCAGCTGTATGGAGCAGTGCTTTATTTCTTCACAGAACACAGAGACGGCTATGCTCACAGTGAGTTAGGACATCCTGTCTACTTCTGGTTCTACTTTGTGTTCATGAACGTGCTGTGGGTTGTCRTTCCCCTGGCGCTCATCATGGATGCGTGGAGACAGCTATCAGCAGCTCAGACACACACCGATAGCTCAAAGGCACACAAGAATAAAAGGAACTGAACACGCCCTGTAACTGCAGGGCACAAAGTTTGTGATATTAAAAAAAACTTCTTTTTTTTTTGTTCAGCCATATTGTTCATGTTTTCTTATAAACTTGACTGTCAAATCTTTGTCAGCAAACAAAGAGTTTTATTTTTGCTGCAAGTATTTTTCTGAATAAAATTRTATTCACATTGTCTTGCATTTGATTCAGGTCACTATATATACAGAGGCCTAAACCTAAGGAGATACACACACAAGTTTGGATTTCTTTACCTTTTAAAGCAGACTTATAGGCTTTAATTTAATTCTTGGTTTAATTTGATTTTAACTTTCATTTCTAGGAATTGGTAGAAATTATGGTAACAATGTAGGTAGTAAGTAACCTGTAAGCATTTTTTATATATACTTTGTGTCACCATGGTTTGGTACAGTGTCACGTTATATTCTGAAGGCTGCATAATGTCATGCCTGTTTTTGTTGTTAGACCTATCATTAAATCAGAAAAAAAATTAAATGCCCCTCCTGAATCTGTTCATTGGGTAAAGTTAAAACACTTCTTTTTGAACAAGCAGTTGTGTGTCARCGTTGTTTGGCTCAATGACATGTTGTGTTAAAGGGGCAATATCATGTAAAATCAACTTTTTTGAGTTTTATATCATGTTATAATGTTATACTCTCATAAAAACATACCTAAAGCCTTGCTTTGACTCATTCATGCATGTTTGAGAAATCCTGCAGCGTTTTTAGGAAGCCATGCTGAGGAGCAAAACGACAGGTGGGGACCAGAAA
>NW_013952405.1:4269972-4273815 GCF_001266775.1 Austrofundulus limnaeus
CACACACACACACACACACACACTTTTAAAATGTCTCTGAGGCCCATGCCATGAACACGCTGTCAGAAAGTGTTCATGGTTGAAAAAATGACCCTTTGTCCAGTTAACATATCTGAATAGTGTTGAAGCACCAGCATCCACGCCGAAATAGCTCAGTTGGGAGAGCGTTAGACTGAAGATCTAAAGGTCCCTGGTTCGATCCCGGGTTTCGGCATTTTGCTGCCGCTCTACACTGTGGTTACTTATACAATGACATCTACTGGCCACATAGACTAAATGCATTTTTTTTTTTAAAATAAAGACAAAACACTTGTGCACATTTGGATCAGAACGATGTTAGCTTGTACCGTWGAGTAATTCAATTTAAGACGTCAAACTGTGATGTGATTTGTTTATAAAATCCCTTTTAAACAACTCACACGCTGCTGCTTTTTGTTTAATAAAGAATTTATTTTGAAAATAAGGCAATGTTGAAAATGCACTTAGATCAAACAATATAAAAAGACAAAAACATTGAATTCTTATTCTCCTCACTTCAGGTAAACATTTTGCTGAGCCGTTGTCCCAACTGTGCATTTCTCTGCTTCTCTTTCTGAATGACATCTTTCAGAGCCTTCACCGCAGCAGGCAGGTCTGGCTGGAGTTCCAGCAGTTTTCTAAATGCCTGTTTGGCCTCTTCCAGCTCATTCAGCATCTGACACGCCTGGCCCAGTCGGTACCAGGCTTTAGAGGCGTTGGGCTCCAGTTGGGTGGCTTTAGCGGCGCTGGCCTTCGCCCGCTCTGGTTGGTTCAGCTTCAATTGGCACAGAGACAGGTTTGAGTGAAGCTCGGCTTTGAGAGTTTTGAGCTCGTCGCGAGGAGGAAGCTGCAGCGTTTCATCCGAGGAGCTCGTGTCGCTCTCTCCTCCCGATTCAAGCTCTGGCGCTCTGGGCTTCATCGCTCCAACGAAGCCACAGAGAGGGATGAGGAGCTTCAGGGCACGGCTGTAGCTGTCTGCGGCTCCCCACACATCCCCGCTCCTGAATCTCACGCCACCGCYGTCTTTGTGGGACTTCACCCACGCMRTTTTTTCATCGGCAGACATTTCCCAGGACTCCTTTCCGGCCGTGAAGGCTTGGAGTTCAACAGTAGCACAAAAGGGAAGATTTCCATCCGAAGGTCGGTAAACAGCGGCATCTGGTCCGYTCACAAGCGGAGTGAGTTGTACCTGAGGGAGAACAAAAATAAAAAAATATCCTGAGATAAACTTGACTGCATCAACAAATGTATTTGTGTAAATAAAGGGTCTAGTTTCAGTTTATCCAAGTATTTTATTATGATATTTTATTCTGCATTATATGCATTATGTCAGAACAAAAAGATATTAAATGTATATTAATAAAAACGCATGTCATTCTTTTAAATGAGACTTCACAACATGGATGTTGCAATGTTTGTAAGACTTTCCCACAAAAAAAAAACTTTTTAGTCCAAAACATGAAACAATACTTAGCAAGTTGACAAAACGTAGGATTGAGTCACACCCATGTCTCACCTCACATTTCTCGCCCGCTCTCATCCCCTCCAAACACGCCTCTGTGATGTCGCACTGACCCTCGCCCAGCCTCAGCGTTACCCAGTCACCCACTGGGATCTGCAGGACAGAGTCTTGACACCGGGGAAACGGCGTGGCCGCTAATTCTGTGACATCACCAAACGCTGACTTGCCGTTGCTTTTCTCAGATAACGAACCATCCGAGCCGTCCGTTTGGACCTGAAGCTGAACTCGGACCCGGCACAGTGAGCCCAAGCTGGGACATTTTTTAGATAAACGGGCTGAAAGAAATAGAAAAAAGCCAAACAAAGTTAGCTAGAATAACATTTTGTTCAAGTCTTTAAAAAAAGGTACTAAAAAAAGAATTGTTCATGTTTTTACTTGTAGCATCTGCAGTATTGGAACCGGTTGGTTGACTCCACTTGTGCTTCTGTTGCACCCTCCAGAGGCCTTTGGGACACACAGACACCCATGAGGTGACCTCAGCACCGTCTCCATGCAGAGTTTGGACAGGCTCCATCACTGGGTACATAAACATATTCAGGCATGAAAGATAAATGAATAATTCTTTGCGGAAATATCAAGAATACAGAACATGACAGTCAACATTTTTGAAACCAAATAAGTCCTGAATTTTAAAAAATGAAGCTTCTGGTTTAGTTAGAAATGATACATTAGCTTTCATTACTGATGAAATATTAGTTTAGTTCCTGGAGTCGAACAAATGGGGACTTATTGTAATTTCGCTCATTACATCAGATTAAGTTTATTATTATTTATTCACTCTACTGGTTTGTCTGAATACAGTTAAATGTGTACATTCAGCCCTCATATAACAGTATAAAATTAATTTTTATCTAAAACAATCAAAGCAATATAACATTTTGGCAAGTCATGACAACGTTACAAAGTCCAAATAGCAGCTTTGTTTGTTGAAAAACTTTGAATAAAGTTAAGATAAAATAGAGGTTTCRCTCTTTATGAGACACAATTACGGTAGTTTTATATCACAGTTAAACATCAAACAAACTGACCTTTATTTTTATTAATTTCCTTCCACTGTAACTAAGCTTTAATATTTCAAATCAGGATTCTGATATTACCTTAATATAAATGTAGAAAAGACTAACATAGGCCTGTATATTTGATGTTTATTGAAGTTTAATCAGAGAGGGTCTACATTAGAACGATTTATTTTTGTTCTTATTTGTAAAACACTATTTACTGTCAAGAGTTCTAAGCAATTGTATTTAGTGGGAAAGGAGCAGGGGTGGCTCATTTGGGGTGCAGACCTACCGCTTCGTATTTATTACTTGCTTTTATTAATAGAAATATAATATTTTATGTTAACCAGTGTAGCTTAATATAGACACCAAGCTAACAATAACTTACTAGTCGTGATCTTAAAAACACAAGAGAAACAGTTATCGTAAAGTTTATTTAAAGTGCCATCTTCATCATAAGTGTTATTTTTGACAGTCTATTAAAACGAACGTTAGTGTTAAGGAATTTATTTTGTATTATATGACACACACACACACAAATTAAAAAAAAAAACATCGAGGTAACATCTCTGAATTTGAATTGGTTTTAATTGAAAGGTTTCAGAATCAGGGGAGGGATCGATCCACCGCAGTAAAACAAAGCAGCGCCAGGTGGTATCAGACAGCCCAGCTTGTCTCGTTTCTAACCGTCTAAATATTTAATCTGTGAAATATGAGCCACACTGAACTTATCGCACACACAAACATCAGTTTCTCGTCGGTAAGTAATAACATTTGTAGGTGTAAACCGAACAATAAAAAAAAATCGACCCAACCTTCTCCTGTTTGTCGCTCCGTGTCTTCTTTGTGTTTGAGGCTGACTGTCGCTTTAAACTGTAGTCCGAGCTTTAGCGCCCCCTGCAGTACAGAGAGCGTCTTCTTCTTCTGTTTGTTGGTGGTTGGCAAACGACATATGATGCATATTATTGCCACCTACTGGTGGTTAATGTGTATTAGTTGTCAATTATTGTCTCGACTTTTGTCGTATATTTGAGACGTTAAATGTTTCCTTAATCTTTCTAAATTCCTCTTTCATGCATCTTTCTCTCATAATTGACATACTCAACTTGCATGCTCTATTTCCCTCTGTCCACAAAACATCAGAGGTAAAAMCGTGTGACTGTTACAGCAAAAGTTTTCACAGGATTTCAAAACAAATATTTGTATTAAAGTAAAGAACTTAAAAAGTATTTTAAGTGATACCAAGTACATGTGGGCTATTTATATACAAGCTAACACATTTTAAAATCCAAGATTATGATATAT